>NW_027254906.1:30000-138700 GCF_044704955.1 Pristiophorus japonicus
ATTTCCATCCCTTTGCCACATTTACAATCCTTCTGTATCCATTCTCATTCCCCCCTTTTATCATTCCATGATAACCCTGGTGACTATTCCAGATGTATCGCATTCAGCCATTTACACTCTCTTTCCTGATCCTCCTTGTTGTCTGTGAGTCCGCCACGAGCCTCTTCACAAGGTCTTATCAATGTCTGTTTAGGTTCTCACATCGTATCCTGTCAGAATATTATTGAATTGATAACTTCTGGAGCCTTGGTACAAGGCCGAAGAGAGGCCTTTTACCTACTTATGGGCCAGTGTAGGAACCAGCACTTTAACCCTTGTCCCACTGGTGCCCCTAATGCCAAATTTTTCTCTTACATTTCCCCCCTTTTGGCCCTTGGCTGTACGCCAAGCTGGCCATATTTCCCAATAACTATCTCCCTGTAGGCAAGTTCCAGATAGGTTCGTTCACCTGGGTGGCCATCTCCCAAGCTTCGGGACCTCCTGAAACCCTCCCACAGAGTTATATAAGGTAAGTCCTTCCTGTTGGACTGCTTAAATTTTCATCCCTTATGGCCTTAATCATAGTGCATGGCCTGACTTATCGTTTGCCCTGTTTAATTCGTGCACATGTCAATCCCATCATGACCATCAGAACCAGACCCTGTATTACTACAAGTACATGTGATATTATTCTTATCCATGGGTGAATTTGAATATTAAGTCCAATGTCCCACAGCTTTGAGTACCAGGGCTGATCAGCCAGCATTGCGTTAGTGTCTCTCTGTAAGTTGTCTATTTCTTCCATCAGCCGGACATACTGTCGTCTTTGATTCTGGATTGCTTGCACCAAAATTAATTGTTCCTCATTTAGTTCCGGTATCTGTTTGCCTTGCGGTTCCCATACCACCTCTTCATATCCTTCTCGGAGGGTATCCGTGATTGTTCCGTGGATGATTTCCGTTGTCGCAAGATATATGTGGTATCCATTTACATCTATTTTTCCCATGGGCCTGAAACACAAGTTAGGGTTGGTGATGACACAGGGGATGACTCCTCCCCTGGTCTTAATCGTCGGGTTGCCTTCTCCTGTGCTCCATTCGCTTGTGGAGCAGCGATTGTTTCAGAATCGTGTTTGAGAGGAGTGATTCTCAGCATGCATCCGTTTGTTTGGTGGAATCTGCAATCATCATTCGTCATTCGACATAAAACCACTTGGTTAATTTTATAGCAGTCAGTTATATCAATGCCTTTGGTACTATTGTTAATTTTAATCACCCATCTGGCAGGCTGATGGTAACGTAACCGAGTTTGGTTTCTCACTTCACCAATTTTATCGATCTGATATAAGGGGTCTCCCTTTGTTACATCATACTGTGGTATGGACAACACAAATCCGATCATATTCACCCGTCCAGTAATACATCTGAATTTCGGCACCCATGCGTGACTATTCCTTCGTACCTTGCATGTGTTATTCATTTTTTTATCTAGAGTCCAATTGTTAAGTATGCTGTTCGGAATCCAATCTGGTATGTCTCCATTCTGGAGTTGCTCCAAATTATGTTGTACCTCACTTAATATCCAGGCCCCATACCCGGAGCAAACTATCTCAGCCTGTAATCGTTTACTTATATCTTTCCCCATTGCGTGGATCAATTTTATTGTCTTGGCATTTCGGCACTGTATGGGCCACTTGTAACAGTTCCCCTTCTGCGCCATCTCCCAACCGCGCTTGTAGGGCTTGGTTATCCAAGTTCCTCCCCACTAAACCACTCAAGACTACACCATTAAGTTGTTAACCCGGTTGTATATTGCCTACAGGCCAATGGAATTCATCATCATAACCCCTGCCGCATAACCCGTGCCTAGTGTTTCCAGTATTCCCTTTTTGTTCGAACTTGCCCTGTTCCATTTCTGACATTAAATCTCATGGTAGTGGGTTCCGGGCCTTCAAGGATCCGTTGTGTCAGATTCTGGTATAGACTTATAGTTTCATTCCCACAGAAGCTAGGAAAAATGATATCCATTAGGTTTAGGATAAGTAATCGCTGACGCACCCCAAATTATATCCTTTCTTTAGCTTATTTTATTACTACCCCCCCCCCCTTTGCTCCGTTCTCTTCCCACCCTTCTGTTCTTGCGGGGTGGATTTGGCTGCTTGTTTTGCAGCTTCATCTGCCTAGGCATGAGCTTCTAGAACTGAAATTCCATCCAGTTGGATTTCTGCGCCCTTCCCCTTTTGGTCCTATGAACTTGCTCCTGTCCTCGGAATCTACTGGCGCCCATGGCATCGGCAGCCTGCTGCATTACAACCTTACTTAATACATTATATATAGCCACGCGTTAAAATAAGTTCTGTCCTTGCTCCAGTCCTTGGCTGCTGGGTTGCATATTTCGGCAGTCAAATTAAACAAAGCTAGTTCATGTAGTTGTGTCTTTCCTGCGTGTGCTATATTTCTCGTAGTCCATCTGTATTATCCAGTGCCTGCGTCCCCAGTATCCTGAGTCTCCAGAGTCGAAGTAGCCGCTGCGATTCCATCTCGGTGAGTGTTTTATCTGCAAATTTTAAACAGATAGCCTGGTCATCGCCAGGTGTTAGGTTCTGGTCTACTCATCTTTTATCCATGCATGTTGCGGTCACTCTGTGAAATCGTAGGTTGGGTTTGTGGACGACACTTACCCACCGTGGGGTACATTGGCTCTATTGCCATAGGTGATGGTGCTATGGCTACGCACTGCACTATCCATCTGGCCCCGTTTTAAAAAAAAACTTTTCCAGCTTATTTATCTTAGCTTTTAACTCTTGAATTTGTTTTCTTTGAGTATCTTTCTTTTATTTGTATCAGGCGAGTATTATTACATAGGCTAGTTCTGTTTTTATTTTTATTCTGACTATCACACCATTTCCTCTGTTCGGTGAGTCTTTTTTTATTCTATTAAGAAATCCAAATTAATAATGTCCAGTATAAAACAGCTGTCAATGGAAAGGGATAACTCCTTTACAGGCTTGTAAGAAAGCCTGATGTCATTACGTGACTTCACGTAATCATCCAAAAATAATTTTTTTTTAAAATCTTTGTGCCTTCAAAACGTGCTTAGAAGTTAGGAATCCGTTAAAACAGCAGAAATCATTAGTAAAGCCATCATAATAAAAGTCTTCTCATCAGGGAAGACGGCAATTTAGAGTAAACTCCAATGTTTTCTTAACTTCTAATTGCCAAAGATTTTTTTGATTGATTTAAAACGAGACCACACATTTTTAATAGCTATTTTGTTTACTGAAATCCAATTTTCACACACGCTGTGTACATTCTAACATTTCGTTTTATTTTACGGTCCCGTTCACTGGGCAAATCTTGTGGGGTTTTTCTCTCTCAGCACAAAATCTAAACATCCGTGCCAGTTCTATTTTCTATAAGAATTTAAAAATTCAGTAAGATTCTCTAATTCCCAGTTTTTTTTCTGTGCTGAGTTCGCATAGCTTAGATCTTTTCTCCTCGTTATCTTCAAAACCCTCCTGCTTGTTTAGACTGTTTGGGACTTTTCTTGATAAACAATGTCCATTTTGGAAATCTTTCAAACTGCAGTGAAACTTTCTCATAATTTAAAATCATTATCACTGTAGAGTGTCTTTTACCTCTTCCAATTTTTTTTTCCTTTGCCTAATTAAACCAATATCTTTTTCACAGCAAACATCAACTAGTATTTAGTAAGTTATGTATTTTTCCATCACAAACACATTTTTTTTAGCACTTATTTAGTACGTTACATCTTTTTTCAAACCTTTTAGTTTTATATCTCCTTTTTTCTTCAAGAGATCAGATTTAATTTAATATTTTTTTTGAATCCACATCAGTATTTTGGTCTGCCTTCTCTTAATATCTCAAAATCCCAATTCAAATTTTGTAATTTCAATCTTTATTTAAAACTTTTTTTTTTGAGCTAGAAGCTTTTTTTAAAAGGCATTCTTTATCTCATTCCGAGACTAAATTTATGTCTTTCAACCCAATGTAATCAATCCTTTGTGCATTTCCTAGCTCCGTAACTTATCATCCGAATAAATCCACACCTGCGTTCCTAACTTAAAATGTCTTAAAACTTCCCACATACAGGACAACACTACAAAGGGTTGAAAAAACTTTCAGTCTGTTTGGAGAAGTGGGTGGAGCTGAAATAAAGAAACAGCTGCTCCATTCTTCCAAACAGGCTTTTAAAACATGAAAACATAAAAATTCATTCCGCAGTCAAAAAATCACACAAGTACTCTCATTCAAAAACAGACATTCACAAAAGACTCTCTTCATTCAACAAAGCTTATTAATTAATTTTTCTTTGGCCGGGTCTATTTTTGGATCCATGATTGCCCATTCCCGCGTCGCCCCGCAGTAAAGAAATATTTTATCCTTAAATTATTCCTTTTATCCTTACACAATTCCTCGCGTTGCCCCGCGATTTAGTTTTACAGAATTTCTCGCGTCGCCCCGCGATTTAGTTTTACACAATTTCCATTTTCTTATGCGTCGCCCCGCGGTTTTTCTATTCGTGTCGCCACGCGATAGTCTATTTCCCTATCCCTCCACGTCGCCCCGCGGTTTTCCTATTCATGTCGCCGCGCGATAGTCTATTTTCTCGTGTCGCCCAGCGATTTCCTTTTCCCTCCGCGTCGCCCCACAGTTTTCCTATTCGCGTCGCCGCACCAGAGTCTATTTAAGTCCAATCAGCGCCAAGACAGACTAAGTGATATACAAAGTCGACGTCGTACCTGACTTGGACACTTATTTCCTAAGTTAAAAGGTATTTGCCAGATTGACCTGGATCTCGTTCAGCGAGTGGCAAAACTTTCTTCAGACTTTTGGGACTGGAGCAAACCGAAGTGGTATTTAAAAAGTACTCACTCCAGTGGCCACTTTCCTCCTGTCTCATCCGAGGCGAGTTCGGCTCTTAATTCGCAAGCTTTCGGCAGCCATCCATTGGGATCCCACTTCTGACACCAAATGTTAACACGGATTCTTTTTCCCTCAATCTGTTTCAGCGAATACACTGACGCGAACACCTTGCCTTTTCTGTAAAGGACGTTTATTGAAGATTCTCCGGCCGGGACTTGTCAAGACAAAGGGATACTCCCAATCAGAGCCTGGTTACCTTACTCTGGACAAGTTCCTTTACAGCGCGAAAAGCACAGTAGTTATATATTTTCAAAACAGAACACATTTGATTAGCACTTGGTCTATCCAATCCCTTTCTGCCTACCCCCGAGTACGTCCAATAGCAGGCAAGAAAGTCTCCCAATTAGTGCTGGTGTCAGGGTCAGGTTAGTTATAGCTTCGCGACACTGTATTCCCTAATCAGTAAAGAACTCAATTAGTTTCCCTTCCTCCTTATCAGTAAAAGCCATTACTTTTCTCCTCCTATCTCGGATTGCTTTCTTTCTTTGTGCCGCCTTGTGTCTTTCTCATGACCTGTGTTTAACCTCAACCTCAACTCTTGGTAACCCCTTTTTTTTCTGTCGATTCTGCAGTTGTCTGCATCTTGACATTTCTTTAGCTATTTTCCCACGATACCCTATTTCCATCCCTCTGCCACATTTAAAATCCTTCTGTATCCACTCTCATACCACTGTGTTATACACTGACAGACCTGTACCAACCAGTACTGTACCTCAGTGATATACAGTGACAGATCTGTACCCACCAGTACTGTACCCCAGTGTTACACACTGAGAGATCTGCACCCACCAGTAATGTACCGCAGTGTTATACAGTGACATACCTGTACCCACCAGTTCTGTACCCCAGTGTTATACAGTGACAGACCTGTACCCATCAGTACTGTACCCCAGTATTTTACATTGCCAGACCTGTACCCACCAGTACTGTACCTCAGTGTAATACAGTGACAGACCTGTACCCACCGGTACTAAACCCCAGTGTTATACAGTGACATACTTGTACCCACGAGTACTGTACCCCAGTTTTATATAGTGACAGACCTGTACCCACCAGTACAGTACCCCAGTGTTATGCAATGACAGACATGTATCCACCAGTACTGTACCCCAGTGTTATACAGTGACAGACCTGTCAAACCAGTACTGTAGCCCAGTGTTATACAGTGACAGACCTCTTCCCACCAGTACTGTACCCCAGTGTTATACACTGACAGGCCTGTACCAACCAGTACTGTACCCCATGATTTGCAGTGACAGACCTGTACCCACCAGTATTGTACCCCAGTGTGAGACAGTGACAGACCTGTAACTACCAGTACTGTACCACAGTGTTATACAGTGACAGACACGTACCCACCAGTGCTGTATCCCAGTATTATGCAGTGACAGACCTCTACAAACCAGTACTCTAACCCAGTGTTATACAGTGACAGACCTGTAACCACCAGTACTGTACCCCAGTGTTGTACAGTGATAGACCTGCACCGACGAGTGCTGTACCCCAGTGTTATACAGTGACAGACCTGTACCCACCAGTAATGTACCCCAGTGTTATACAGTAACAGACCTGTGGCATGAGTACTGTACCCCAGTGTTATACAGTGACAGACCTGTACCCACCAGTACTGTACCCCCGTGTTGTACACTGCCAGAACTGTACCCACCAGTACTGTACCCTAGTGTTATACAGTGACAGACCTGTAGCAACCAGTACTGTACCCTAGTGTTATACCCTGACAGTGCTGTACCCACCAGTACTGTAACCCAGTGTTATACAGTGACCGTCCAGTCCCACCAGTACTGTACCCCAGTGTTTTACAGTGACAGACCTGTAGCAACCAGTACTGTACCCCAGTGTTTTAAAGTGACATCCCTGTACCCACCAGTACTGTATGCGAGTGTTATAAAGTGACAGATCTGTACGTACCAGTACTCTACCCCAGTGTTATACAGTGACAGACCTCTACCCACCAGTACTGTACCCCAGTGTTAACAGTGACTGAACTGTACCCACCAGTACTGTCCCCCTGTGTTATACAGTGACAGACTTGAACCACCCGGTACTGTACCCCAGTGTTATACAGTGATAGACCAGTATCCACCAGTACTGTACCCCAGTGTTATACGCTGACAGACCTCTACCTACCAGTACTGTACCCCAATATTATGCAGTGACAGATCTGTACCCACCAGTAATGTACCCCAGTATTATACAGTGACAGACCTATAACCGCCAGTACTGTAGCCCAGTATTATACAGTGACAGACCTGTATCCACCAGTACTGTACCCCAGTGTTATGCAGTGACAGACCTGTAATCAACAGTGCTGTACCCCAGTATTTTACAGTGACAGACCTGTACCCACCAGTAGTGTAACCCAGTGTTAAACACTGACAGACCAATACACACCAATACTTACTGTATCCCAGTGTTAAACACTGACAGACCTGTACACGCCAGCACTGTACCCAAGTTTTATACAGTGACAGACCTGTACCGACCAGTACTGCGCCCCAGTTTTATGCAGTGACAGACCTGTACCCACCAGTACTGTACCGCAGTGTTATACAGTGACAGATCTGTACCCACCAGTACTGTACCCCAGTGTTATACACTGACAGATCTGTACCCACCAGTACTGTTCCTCAGTTTTATACAGTGACAGACCTGTACCGATGAGTACTGTACCCCAGTGTTATACAGTGACAGATCTGTACCCACCAGTACTGTACCCCAGTGTTATACAGTGAAAGACCTGTACCCACACGTATTGTAGTCCAGTGTTATACCGTGACAGACATGTGGCCACCAGTACTGTACCCCAGTGTTATACAGTGACAGATCTGTACCCACCAGTACTGTACCCCAGTGTTATACAGTGAAAGACCTGTACCCACACGTATTGTAGCCCAGTGTTATACCGTGACAGACATGTGCCCACCATTACTGTACCCCAGTGTTATACACCGACAGAGCTGTACCCACCAGTACTGTACCCCAATGTTATACAGTGACTAACCTGTACCCATCGGTACAGAACCCCAGTGTTATACAGTGACATACTTGTGCCCACCAGTACTGTACCCCAGCTTTATACAGTGGCAGACCTGTACCCACCAGTACTGTACCCCAGTGTTATATACAGTGACAGACCTGTAATCACCAATACTGTACCTAGATATTATACACTGACAGTGCTGTACCCACCAGTGCTGCACCCCAGTGTTATAAAGTGACAGACCAGTACTCACCAGTACTGTACCCCAGTGTTGTACAGTGACAGACCTGCACCCACTCGTGCTGTACCCCAGTGTTATACATTGACAGATATGTTCCCACCAGTACTGTACCCCAGTGGTATACCTGGACAAACCTGTACCCACCCATATCGTACTCCAGTGTTATACAATGACAGACCTGTACCCACCAGTACTGTACTCCAGTGTGAGACAGTGACAGACCTGTACCAACCAGTACTGTACCACAGTGTTATACAGTGACAGACATGTACCCACCAGTACTGTACCCCAGTGTTGTACACTGACAGAGCTGTACCCACCAGTACTGTACCCTGGTGTTATAAAGTGACAGACCTGTACAAACATGTACTGTACCCCAGTGAGATACAGTGACAGACCTGTACACACCAGTACTGTACCACAGTTTTGTATACTGAATTACCTGTACCCACCAGTACTGTACCCCAGTGTTACACACTGACAGAGCTGTACCCACCAGTACTATACCCGAGTGTTATACAGTGACAGACCTGTACCCACCAGTAATGTACCCCGGTGTTGTACACTGGCAGAACTGTACCCACCAGTACTGTACCCCAGTGTTACACACTGACAGAGCTGTACCCACCAGTACTGTACCCTGGTGTTATAAAGTGACAGACCTGTACAAACATGTACTGTACCCCAGTGAGATACAGTGACAGACCTGTACACACCAGTACTGTACCACAGTTTTGTATACTGAATTACCTGTACCCACCAGTACTGTACCCCAGTGTTACACACTGACAGAGCTGTACCCACCAGTACTATACCCGAGTGTTATACAGTGACAGACCTGTACCCACCAGTACTGTCCCCCTGTGTTATACAGTGACAGACTTGAACCACCCGGTACTGTACCCCAGTGTTATACAGTGATAGACCAGTATCCACCAGTACTGTACCCCAGTGTTATACGCTGACAGACCTCTCCCTACCAGTACTGTACCCCAGTGTTATGCAGTGACAAATCTGTACCCACCAGTAATGTACCCCAGTATTATACAGTGACAGACCTATAACCGCCAGTACTGTAGCCCAGTATTATACAGTGACAGGCCTGTATCCACCAGTACTGTACCCCAGTGTTATGCAGTGACAGACCTGTAATCAACAGTGCTGTACCACAGTATTTTACAGTGACAGACCTGTACCCACCAGTAGTGTAACCCAGTGTTATACTGTGACGGACCTGTAGCCACCAGTACTGTGCCCCAGAGTTTTAAAGTGACAGCCCTGTACCCACCAGTACTGTATGCTCGTGTTATAAAGTGACAGATCTGTACAAACCAGTAATCTACCCCAGTGTTATACAGTGACAGATCTGTACCCACCAGTACTGTACCCCAGTGTTATACACTGACAGACCTGTCCCACGAGTACTGTCCCCCAGTGTTATAAAGTAACAGACCTGTAGCCACCAGTAATGTACCCCAGTGTTATACAATGACAGACCTGTCCCCACCAGTACTGTAGCCCAGTTTTATACAGTGACAGGTCTGTACCCAACAGTGCTGTACCTCAGTGTTATACAGTCACAGACCTGTATGCACTGGTACTGTACCCCAGTGTTATACAGTTACAGACCTGTACCCACCAGAACTGTACCCCGGTGTTATAGTGACGGACCTGCATCCACCAGCACTGTACTTCAGTGTTATAGTGACAGACGTGAACCCACCAGTACTGTACCCCAGTGTTATACAGTGACAAACCTGTACCCGCCCATACCGTACCCCAGTGTTTTTAAGGGGTGATTTGCAGGGGCTCAGCTTTCCCTTCTGACCTTATATGAGCGGTTCCAAATCACTCCCACACCTTTGTTTTTAGACACTGGAATTATGAAGGGACTGTGACAGACTTGGACAGACAATCGGTTTCAACCAGGTATGGCTTTATTGTGTTTACAAAGAAGTAAAAGGCACACCTTTAATAACACACACAGACCAATACACACTGAGGGGTACAACACATTGAATAAAATGTCAAATTGCAGCCTGTGGGGAAAAGAATACAGCTTAAACTCTAAATGGGGTAAAGAGGAGAATGCAGATACATTTACACAAGGTATCCCAGCCTCCCTCCCTCCCCCAATTCCCCTAACTAATGAAGTTATAGCTCTGGGGGTTCAGGGGCTATGCTCACCAATCCCCTTTTTGACAGTTGCCTGTGAATCGCGGTTTCAGGGTTCGCTGCACTTGGCCTTCTAGGCGAGCCGTACCCCGGTCGGAGGAGAGGACTTCTTCGGACTGCGTAGTCTTCGGTTGGGGTGCGTCCGTTGAGGCGGTAAGTTGCGTTTTGGATGTATGGGGTAAGTACCCACTTTCTTTGGTTAGGAATATTTAGTTAGTCCCTTTTGGTAATTTCTCACCCGTTGGTCATTCCGAAGTAGATTGTAGAGTGGAAATAAATGTCGATTCTTCGGTTTTTGCTGAGTTGGTTTCGGTTGGTCGTTTCGCTGGTTGTGGTAGCCCGGGTTGTCAATTTGGTTGCTGACAACCTTCCATTTCGTGGGCCTCGTGCTCAGTCAGTTCTTGATGAGTTCTAGTAGTTTCCTTCACTGCTCCATTTCTTCACTCCCCAGCTCCGGCTGCTTGTGTCTGTCTGTGTTTGAGTCTGTGTTCTGCTCCTTGTTGGTTTTTCCTTGTAAAAAAACTGGGGGACAGATATATTCCAAAAAAAAGGCTCCGTTATCTCCCACCAAATCTCTTGGGCTCTGTTTGAACTGTTCTGTCCACTGATTTTCAAATGTCTCCTTTGTCAGCTGTAACTCGATTAGGGTGTGAGAATGTGTTATCAGTGGTTTTGCATTGTTTTAGAATTGTCCAGTTTCTTGACCATTTGCTTGATTGGTTAATTTGATTATCTCTTAGAGGGTGAATAGTTCCCCCAGACAGTCCGGGGTCTTTAATACATGAATTTGGCCCCACCTCCTGTATTTAGTAACTCTTTTTTTTTTTGCAGCCAAAATGTTTTAGAATCTTAAAATTGATATGCTCCTTCCCATAGATGTTTAGTGGATCTCAGGCTTCTGTAATTTAGGTCCATTTTGAATTCCCTTTCCTATGAGTCCAAACACTGGGGGGGGGGGGGGGTCTCCATGAATGCATCCCCTTTTATCCCCCGCAGGCTTCGTCTGCCCCTTTAAACTCATTTTAAAAGCCCAGAAAGGGATTCTTCTCCTCTGTAGGGGAAAGGTACCTGGAATCTTTGCGAGATATTGGTAAATTCTACATTCCCCCACTGTGATACCATATCACTTATGGTATCATTCTTCGAGGTGAGCAAAGTTCCTGACTCCCAAGAGATAACCTTCCCCATAAATTAGCTAAACTAATACCCAAAATGCATTACACTTATGCAACATATTCATAGATGCACACTTTTCCCTTTACAGGTACAAACTTTTTACATTTATACCCTCCCAGCTTGGAGAGGGTTCAATCACTACAATTGCATTTCAGCACAGTTACATTTCATTTCAGTTACATTATATTCACCAGCATATAGGCAACGTACAACCACATTACAGAAGGAAAAAAAACATAGATTAAAATTAAACAACATCAATTGGTCTCCTGGTAATGTCTGGATCCTGCCCTTGAGAACTGCTCTCAGGCTGGCTGACACACAAGACAAACTCAAAATAATCACCGAAACATTACTGCAACATTACCTTCAATTCTAAACTAAACCTTAAAATATCCTTAAACTAAAATTAGAGCTATGTACAACCGCCACCCGTCTCCGGGTGGCCTGGTTAGTTCCTGTCAGGCCCATGCCTTGTGCGGCCTGATAGCCGCCTGGATGCTAGGGTTTCCCCGCAGCCGGTGAACTGGAGACCCTTGTCTCTGGGACAGCCCGTTGCTACTGCTCCTGTGAGACCCTCACCGCTGGAGGCGGCTGGCTGGGGGGTTCCTACTCTGAGCGGCCTCTGTACTTCTGACCTTCGGCCTTTCCTGTCGGGCTGCCCTTCTCCTAGGGTAGAATCGCTGAGGTTCAGCTGCCGGTGACCACGGTATCTTTGGCCGTGGTGTACGGAGGGTCCTTCTCAGGGCTTGGGTTACTGGGGGTGCGTCCGAATCCCAAACGATGGGTGGGATAGCCCCTCCAGTACTGCAATTCACCGCCCCTATAGGCACGGTTTCTGAGCCTGCCACATTCCCTGTGGGCCCTCCACCGTCGGTGGCGGCCAACGGAGGGTCCCTGTCCTGAGGACGGTTCACCCCTCCCGGCTGCCCTCTGTGCTTGGCTGATCCTGGGTTGTACAGCTTGCACTGGTTGATGTGGAACCGCTTAGTACGGCGGGGCAGCTTTATGGCATAGACCATTGGGCTTGCCTTGTCCACAATGCTGTATGGCCCCATATATAATGCTTCAAAAACCCCGACCCGAGCATAGTTCCTCACCATGACCTGATCCCCTATCTCCCATTCGTGGTGTTTGCTGGGTTCTAGCAGCAATCGGTTCCCCTGATGCTGTCTGCCCATGTTACTAGCAGCCCGCCAGTGAATCTGTTTGAGGTGTTCAAACAGGTTCCTGACAAACCGGTCCCGGTTCACCTCTCTGAGCTGACCTTTCTGTGAGCACCGGGGCTAGGACATGGGTGGGGGTCCGCATGATCCGGCCAGTCATGAGCTCGTATGGGGAATACCCGGTGCTCTTTGACAGGCTGGCTCGGATCCCCATTAGGATCAATGGTAAGACCTCCACCCACTTTTGGGGTGAGTCTCCCATTTCCTTCCGCAGCCTTTCTTTAATGGTGCGGTTTACCCGATGACTGTGGATTGTGGGCAACCTGCCATTTCCCCTCAATGCTGAGCACCTTAAGGGTTGCCTACATTACCTGCCCGGTGAAATGGCTCCCCTGGTCCGACTCCACATACTGTGGGAGTCCCCACCGGGAGAACACTTCCCTCACTAGAATCTTAGCTGTCCCTAGTGTGGTGGCTGTTCGGCAGGGGAAGGCTTCAACCCATTTTGAGAACACGTCCACCAGGACTAGGCAGTATTTGTAGCCTCCCTGGGCGGTGGGTAGGGGCCCGATGTAGTCAATTTGGATTGACTGCCATGGTCCCTCTACCCTCCTGACGTGTCCTAGGGACACCTTCCTTTTCTGGGGTTCAGGGTTGTTCGCAGCACACACCAGACAGTTCACACAGAACTCGCAGACGTCCTCCCTGAGTCCCGGCCACCATCCTGCCTGTTCCACCCATTGCCAGGTGGTCTCAGGCCCGGGGTGTCCCGCTCCTGGACCCTCATGGGCCAGTTTTAGGAATTCTCTCTGGTGCTGCTGTGGCACGACCCATTGTCCCTCTTTAAACAGCATGCCTTCCTTAACGGTAATGGCTGCTGTGCCGTACGGACCTTCTACTCTCTCTCCTCTAGCTAGCGCGCTCAGGACAGCTTTCTGGACTGGGTCCTGTGCTTGAACTGTATTTATGTCCGGGGCCAAAGCTGTCCCTGTACTCTCTGCTTCCCTGTTCTTATTCTTGACCGCTGCTATGCGGCCCGTGTCATAGGGGTCCCAGAACTTTCCCATGCGGGCACCTTCTTTGGCCAGTTTGTCAGCATGTTGGTTTCTCTCTGCACGGGGTTCGGTTTTTGAATGGGCCTTCACCTTATGTATGTAGACCTTTCCCTCTTCCCCCACCGCTGTCATGATTTTCTCCAGCAGGGGCTTGATTGCCAGGGGTCTCCCGTCAGCGGACGTGTATCCGCGACGGGACCAGATCGCCAGGTACTCCGTACATGAATTGCAGGTGAACATACTGTCCGAGCAAATCATGTACGGGGTAGGGAATTCCTCAGGGTGGGTCACCACGTACATTACGGCGGACAGTTCAGCATGCTGGGCGCTCATGGTGCTGGGGAGCTTGATTGCCAGGGCAATACCTGCCCTTGGGTCATAGACTCCGCACCCAGTGAGTCGTTCGCCAGCAGATACCGTGCTGGACCCGTCCACGTAGATGTCTCGGCCTGTAGGGTGTAACCCCTCCCGAAGGCCAATGTTCACCTCCCATACCCCTTCTATGGAGCGCCTGTGGGCTTTCCCTGGATAGATTAGGTTGGCTGCGAGCCTTGGCTCGCGGGGGCCTTCTACTCTGAGGTCCATCTGGGAGAGGAGCAGGGTCCAGCGAGCAATGCGGGCACTGCTCACCGTCCCGTCCTTAATCCTCACATCTAGGAGCATCTGAGTAGGTGTGCGGTGGGTTAGGCGTGTTAGAGGAGACCCTCCCGTGAAGATCAAGGATCTTTTCACTGCCCAATGTGTGGCTAGGAGGTGTCTCTCACAGTTGGAGTACCCCTTCTCCACATCTGTGAGGATCCTGGAGGAGTAAACCACCGGCCTCAACTGGCCATGCCGCTCTTGAAGCAGCACTGAGCTCAAACTGTCCCCGCTGGTTGCCACCTCCAGGAAAAACTCCTTTCCTACATCTATCACTCCTAAGGCTGGCGCGGTCTGCAAGTCCTTCTTGAGCTGATTAAATGCTGCCTCGCAACCCTCATCCCAGTCCCACTCTACACTCTTGTGTCGGAGCCTGAGCAGAGGGGCTGCGGTAGCTGCATAATCCTCAATGAAGTCTCTGCAGTACCCAGTGAGCCCTAGAAAGGATCTTACCCCTGTCACTGTGTTGGGGGCTGGTAACTCCTGTACTGCCTCCCTTCTAGCCTTGTCTATGGCCCTTTCCCCAGCGCGCACAGTCAGCCTCAGGAATTTGACTTCCTTCTGGCCGATCTGTGCCTTCTTGGGGTTTACTTTAGCAGCTCAGCCAGCAGTGGGCCATGCTCCACCCCCTGATCGGTGAACAGAAGCAGGTCATCCACATACTGCACCAACTGCTGGGGTCTGCTAAAGCCCTTTAAACAGTTCGCCATGCATTGGTGAAAAATGCTGGGACTATTATGGAAGCCTTGGGGAAGACAGTTCTACGTGTATTGTTGGCCCTTAAAGGTAAAGGCGAACTTGTACTGGTTCTCCCGTTTTAAAGGAATGGACCAGAACCCATTTGAAATGTCCAGCACCGTGAAAGTGGTCGCGGATGCTGGAATACTCCCTATGAGATCCGCTACGGCTGCTACAGTGGGTGCACAGGCAGGGATATTCTTATTTAGTACTCGATAGTCCACGGTGGCCCTCCATGAGTTGTCCGGTTTCTTAACCGGCCACAGTGGAGAGTTCACATGGGTTGCTATCGGTCTTAACACCCCTTGCTCTACCAGTGATCCCAGCGCCGTTTTATATTGCTTTTGTGGTCTGGGGGTCCCCTACTATACTAACTTCCACCCCCGTTACCCTACCACAGTCATGTTTGTGGGTGGCAAATGCTGCAAGGTGTGCCCGTACATATGCCTGGTACTCCACTGGGGTGTTACTGACCAGTAATTCCACGTCATAACCCTCCTTTGGCTTCACGGTACACAATGTTCCCTTGGTCCCTTTTTCTGGGATCACTGCCACCTCACCTTCCCTGTCAGTCACTATGGCTCCCCATAGACAGTGGTTCCTGAGATCCACTAGGATCTGGTGGCCAATGATAAAATCAGCCCCCAGGATCCCTTTTCCCTTCTGCTCCCATTTCATCAGGACACACTTCCATTTGGTTTTGAGTGTCCCTAACTGAATGGTGGGCGGGATGGAAAACGAACCAGTTTGCTCATTGCCTGTGAACCCCACTAGACTGTACGGGACCCCGTTCGATAGAGGTGAGGTAGCTGGGTTATCTGCATATACAAGGGTGCTGGAAGCACCAGTATCTAGCAGGTAGGTCCCTTTCACTTTCTCCACCTCCATCGTAACGCACAGTCTCTTCCAGGCATCGTACTCGAGGGAACACAGGTACACAGGCTGCGCTGGCTCTAGTCATGCATCTGGGTGAGTTGGAGCAGAGGGTTTTACCGTACCGGCTACTGGACCGGTTGCGATAGCTACTGCTCCCTGTCCGTTTATGAGTGTCTGTAGGGCGGCTACGAGTGTCTCATATGTGTCGGGTGTTCCTGCCCCGGCCTTACGGGCTGGGGCTGAAGTGGTCTTTCCCTTAGTCTCTTTCCAGGGGTTCCTACAATCCTTCCTCCAGTGCCCACTTTTCCCACACTCAAAACACTCGCCCCCTTTGTGGGGAGGGTTCCCATCTTCCTGATGCCACTCTCTCTTGCCTTGGCTGGGTTTAATCTCATGGACCCTCCCTTTAGAGGAGGGCTCCTCTGTCCCTCAACCGTTCCGGTAAGCCAGGGTCAGCTGTCTGACCACTGTCTCCTCGGTGGTTCTGGGATCTCTTGGATCGAACCAGACCTGGGCTTTTGCCTTTACTCCAGGTAAGCTGTTTGCCACCAGGCTGCGAAGCCAGTGAGCCAGCTCGTTAGGGTTCAGGTGGGCCCGATCAAGAACCCCACTACAGGCCCTTTCGTAGACCAGCCACAACCTGTCGGCGAAAGCCTGTGGAGTCTCCCCATCGAGCTGCACTGTCTTCTCCACTCGGGAGAAAGGACTCCCATCGTTCATACCCATGGCCTCTAGAACCTCCTCCTTAACCATAGCGTACGTGTTTCGCCCCTTTCTGCTGTCTGCAGAGAGGGAATGACACAGCTTGGTGTCTAGCGAGAAAAGCAGCAGCTTAGCCTGCTCCGAATCATCACACCCATTAATATCCCCTGTGTGTTCCACTTCCAGGAAGTGTACCGAGGGATCCCCCTGTTGGGTGAGCTTACTTAGGTGGCCTATCATAGCCCTCAGTTTTTGGGTGTCGTGGGGGACTACGAAGTTGCTTTCTAGGGGTCCTGCTGTCCCATTAGCATCAGGTGGGCCAAACTTCTGCTGCCGGACCGGGTGCATTGGCCCTGGTTTCGGCACTCCTTGTATTGGCTCGCCCTCTTCCCCCTGCTGCCAAGCCGAGTTAAAACCCGGGGCGGCCGGTGTTGGTAGTTCGCAATCCTTGCCTGTCCCGCACTCTGGCTGCCACCCCTGCTGCCCCGGGCCGTTCCTGAGAGCTGCAGGCGGTGACTGAGGGGTTTCTCCTTGCCCAACCAGGTGTTCCTGGGCTAAACCCGGGTTTATCAAGCACACCATGCCTTTAGTCCGGGATAGAGCAAGGTTCAAGCTTTGGATCTGCTACTGGCAGGGGCCGTGGTCTCCTGCCTCAAATTCCCTGGTACTGGCTACCTTATAGACTACCTGAATGTCTCTCACCCTCTCCCCGTACTCTTTAACTTGTTTGGCGAGGCAGGAATTCTCTTCCTGCAACGCCCGTTTGCTATTCTTGGCTTCAATAATCTGACACTGTAAAAGGTCCAGTTGGGTTTTGTACCTTTCTTTAGTAAGCTCTCTACTTTCTTTTAACTGTCCCACCTCTGTCCACAGCCTTTCCCCGACTGTGGCCCTTGCGCTGGACCTCTCTTCTGCCTGTCTCAATACTTCCTTTAATTTCTCATTCTCCTCATCGAGAAGCCGGATCTGTTGCTGAAGGCAAATTAGCCAAATGGCCTTCTCTATCGACTTTTTATGGTCCTTGCTCTCGGTCCATTGAGCTGCAGCATCTTCTGGACGCTCAGCATACAATAGATCGAGTACCCACTCCTTAGCCACATTTACCCTCTTAAACACATACAAGGAAATCCCCTCTTCCATTTTGCTTTGTTTCCTGAAACCAGTCTCTCTCTTATCACATCCCTTGTACCAGTGTCCCATCTGGGTCGCCATGTGTAAGGGGTGGTTTGCAGGGGGTCAGCTTTCCCTTCTGACCTATATGAGCGGTTCCGAATCGCTCCCACACCCTTGTTTCTAGACACTGGAATTATGAAGGGACTGTGACAGACTTGGACAGACAATCGGTTTCAAGCAGGTATGGCTTTATTGTGTTTACAAAGAAGTAAAAGGCACACCTTTAATAACACACACAGACCAATACACACTGAGGAGTACAACACATTGAATAAAATGTCAAATTGCAGCCTGTGGGGAAAAGAATACAGCTTAAACTCAGTTCCTATGGAGTGGTGGTAGCCAATGTAACCCCACTTTTTAAAAAAGAAGGGAGAGAGAAAGCAGGGAATTATAGACCGGTCAGCCTGACCTCAGTAGTGGGTAAAATGCTGGAATCAATTATTAAGGTTGTCATAGCAGCGCATTTGGAAAGAGGTGACATGATAGGTCCAAGTCAGCATGGATTTGTGAAAGGGAAATCATGCTTGACAAATCTTCTGGAATTTTTTGAGGATGTTTCCAGTAGAGTGGACAAGGGAGAACCAGTTGATGTGGTATATTTGACTTTCAGAAAGCTTTCGAGAAGGTCCCACACAAGAGATTAATGTGCAAAGTTAAAGCACATGGGATTGGGGGTAGTGTGCTGACATGGATTGAGAACTGGATGTCAGACAGGAAGCAAAGAGTAGGAGTAAATGGATACTTTTCAGAATGGCAGGCAGTGACTAGTGGGGTACCGCAAGGTTCTGTGCTGGGGCCCCAGCTGTTTACACTGTACATTAATGATTTAGACGAGGGGATTAAATGTAGTATCTCCAAATTTGCGGATGACACTAAGTTGGGTGGCAGTGTGAGCTGCGGGGAGGATGCTATGAGGCTGCAGAGCGACTTGGATAGGTTATATGTGGTCAAATGCATGGCAGATGAAGTATAATGTGGATAAATCCACTTTGGTGGTAAAAGCAGAGAGACAGACTATTATCTGAATGGTGGCAGATTAGGAAAAGGGGAGGTGCAACGAGACCTGGGTGTCATGGTACATCAGTCATTGAAGGTTGGCATGCAGGCACAGCAGGCAGTTAAGAAAGCAAATGGCATGTTGGTCTTCATAGCGAGGGGATTTGAGTACAGGGGCAGGGAGGTGTTGCTACAGTTGTACAGGGCCTTGGTGTGGCCACACCTGGAGTATTGTGTACAGTTTTGGTCTCCTAACCTGAGGAAGGACATTCTTGTTATTGAGGGAGTGCAGCAAAGGTTCACCAGACTGATTCCCGGGATGGCGGGACTGACCTATCAGGAAAGGCTGGATCAACTGGGCTTGTATTCACTGGAGTTCAGAAGAATGAGAGGGGACCTCATAGAAATGTTTAAAATTCTGATGGGTTTAGACAGGTTAGATGCAGGAAGAATGTTCCCAATGTTGGGGAAGTCCAGAACTAGGGGTCATAGTCTAAGGATAAGGGGTAAGCCATTTAGGACCGAGATGAGGAGAAACATCTTCACCCAGAGAGTGGTGAACCTGTGGAATTCTCTACCACAGAAGGTTGTTGAGGCCAATTCACTAAATATATTCAAAAAGGAGTTGGATGAAGTCCTTACTACTCGGGGGATCAAGGGGTATGGCGAGAAAGCAGGATTGGGGTACTGAAGTTGCATGTTCATCCATGAACTCATTGAATGGTGGTGCAGACTAGAAGGGCCGAATGGCCTACTCCTGCACCTATTTTCTATGTTTCTATGGTACTGAACCCCAGTGTTATACAGTGACATACTTGTACCCACCAGTACTGTCCCCCAGCTTTATGCAGTGGCAGACCTGTACCCACCAGTACTGTATCCCGGTGTTATACAGTGACAGACCTGTACCCACCGGTACTGTACCCCAGTATTATACATTGACAGACCAGTACCCACCAGTAGTGTACCCCAGTGGTACACAGTGACAAACCTTTACCCACCCATACCGTACCCCAGTGTTATACAATGACAGACCTGTACCCACCAGTACTGTACCCCAGTGAGTTACAGTGACTGACCTGTACTCACCAGTTCTGTACGACAGTGTTATACACTGACAGACCTGTAACCAGCAGTACTGTATCCCAGTGTTATACAGTGACAGACCTCTACCCACCAGTACTGTACCCCAATGTTATACTGTGACAGACCTGTACCCACCAGTACTGTACACCTGAGATATACAGTGACGGACCTGTAACCACCAGCACTGTACCCCAGTGTTATACACTGACAGACCTGTACCCAACAGTACTGTACCCCAGTTTTATAGACTGACAGGCCTGTACCCACCAGTACTGTACCCCAGTTTAATACAGTGACAGATCTATAAACACCAGTACTGAACAACAGTGTTATACAGTGACAGACCTCAACCCACCAGTACCGTACCCCAGTGTTATACAGTGACAGACCTCTACCCACCAGTACTGTAACCCAGTGTTATACACTGACAGACCAATACCCACCAATACTACACCCCAGTTTTATACAGTGACAGACCTGTAATCACCAGTACAGTACCCCAGTGTTATGCAATGACAGACATGTACCCACCAGTACTGTACCCCAGTGTTATACAGTGACAGACCTCTGCCCAACAGTACTGTACCCCAGTGTTATACACTGACAGACCTGTACCCACCAGTACTGTACCCCAGTGAGTTACAGTGACTGACCTGCATCCACGTGTACTGAACACCACTGTTATACAGTGACAGACCTGTACCCACCAGTAATGTACCCCAGTGTTGTACACTGGCAGATTGTACCCACCAGTACTGCACCCCAGTGTTATACACTGACAGAGCTGTACCCACCAGTACTGTACACTAGTGTTATACAGTGACAGACCTGTACATACGTGTACTGTATCCCAGTGTTATACAGCGACAGACCTGTACCCATCAGTACTGTACTCCAGTGTTATACAGTGACAGATCTGTACCCACCAGTACTGTACCCCAGTGTTATACAGTGACAGACCTGTACCCACCAGTACTGTACCCCAGTGTTATACACTGACAGTGCTGCACCCACCAGTACTGTACCCCAGTGTTATAAAGTGACAGACCTGTACTCACCAGTACTGTACCACAGTGTTGTACAGTGATAGACCTGTAACCACTAGTACTGTACCCCAGTGTTATGCAGTGACAGACCTTTACCCACCAGTAATGTACCCGAGTATTATACAGTGACACACCTGTCCCACGAGTACTGTACCCCAGTGTTATACAGTGACAGACCTGTTCCACCAGTATTGTACCCCTGTGTTATACAGTGACAGACCTGTTCCACCAGTATTGTACCCCTGTGTTATACAGTGACAGACCTGTAGCCACCAGTAATGTATCCCAGTGTTATACAATGACAGACCTGTACCTACCAATACTGTAGCCGAGTTTTATACAGTGACAGATCTGTACCCAACAGTACTGTACCTCAGTGTTATACAGTGACAGACCTGTACGCACCGGTACTGTACCCCGGTGTTATACAGTTACAGACCTGTACTGTACCCCGGTGTTATAGTGACAGACCTGTACCCACCAGTACTGTACCCGTGTTATACAGTGACAGGCGTGAACCCACCAGTACTTACCGCAGTGTTATACAGTGCCAGACCTGTACTCACCGGAACTGAACCCCAGTGTTATATAGTGACAGACCAGTACCCACCAGTAGTGTACCCCAGTGGTACACAGTGACAAACCTTTACCCATCCATACTGTACCCCAGTGTTATACAATGACAGACCTGTACCCACCAGTACTGTACCCCAGTGAGTTACAGTGACCGACCTGTACTCACCAGTTCTGTACACCTGAGTTATACAGTGACGGACCTGTAAACACCAGCACTGTACCCCAGTGTTATACACTGACGGACCTGTACCCACCAGTACTGTATCCCAGTTTTATACAGTGACAGACCTGTAATCACCAGTACTGTACCCAGCTATTATACTGTGGCAGACCTGTACCCACCAGTGCAGGACCCCAGTGTTATGCAATGACAGACATGTACCCACCAGTACTGTACCCCAGTGTTATACACTGACAGACCTCTTCCCAACAGTACTGTATCCCAGTGTTATACAGTGACAGACCTCTACCCACCAGTACTGTACCCCAATGTTCAATACTGGTGAGTACAGGTCGGTCACTGTAACTCACTGGGGTACAGTGACTGACCTGTATCTACCAGTACTGAACACCAGTGTTATACAGTGACAGACCTGTACCCACCAGTAATGTACCACAGTGTTGTACACTGGCAGAACTGTACTGACCAGTACTGCACCCCAGTGTTATACACTGACAGAGCTGCACCCACCAGTACTGTACCCCAGTGTTATAAAGTGACAGACCTGTACTCACCAGTACTGTACCACAGTGTTGTACAGTGACAGACCTGCACCCACCAGTAATGTACCCCAGTATTATACAGTGACAGACCTGTCCCACGAGTACTGTACCCCAGTGTTATACAGTGACAGACCTGTTCCACCAGTACTGTACCCCAGTGTTATACAGTGACAGACCTGTTCCACCAGTACTGTACCCCAGTGTTATACAGTGACACACCTGTACCCACCAGTACTGTAGCCCAGTTTTATACAGTGACAGATCTGTATCCAACAGTACTGTACCTCAGTGTTATACAGTGACAGACCTGTACGCACCGGTACTGTACCCCGGTGTTATACAGTTACAGACCTGTACTGTACCCCGGTGTTATAGTGACAGACCTGTACCCACCAGTACTGTACCCGTGTTATACAGTGACAGGCGTGAACCCACCAGTACTTACCGCAGTGTTATACAGTGCCAGACCTGTACTCACCGGAACTGAACCGTGTTATACGGTGACAGGTCTGTACGCACCAGTACTGTACCCCAGTGTTACACAATAACAGACCTGTACTCACCAGTACTGTACGCCTCTGTTATACACTGACAGACCTGTACCCACCAGTACTATACCCCAGTGTTATACAGTGATAGACCTGTACCCACCAGTACTGTACACCCCATTGTTTTACAGTGACAGACCTGTACACACCAGTACTGTACCCCAGTGGTATACAGTGACAGACCTGTACCCACCAGTACTGTACCCCAGTGTTATACAGTGACAGACCTGTTCCACCAGTATTGTACCCCTGTGTTATACAGTGACAGACCTGTACCCACCAGTAATGTACCACAGTGTTGTACACTGGCAGAACTGTACTGACCAGTACTGCACCCCAGTGTTATACACTGACAGAGCTGCACCCACCAGTACTGTACCCTAGTGTTATAAAGTGACAGACCTGTACTCACCAGTACTGTACCACAGTGTTGTACAGTGACAGACCTGCACCCATCAGTAATGTACCCCAGTATTATACAGTGACAGACCTGTCCCACGAGTACTGTACCCCAGTGTTATACAGTGACAGACCTGTTCCACCAGTACTGTACCCCAGTGTTATACAGTGACAGACCTGTTCCACCAGTACTGTACCCCAGTGTTATACAGTGACACACCTGTACCCACCAGTACTGTAGCCCAGTTTTATACAGTGACAGATCTGTATCCAACAGTACTGTACCTCAGTGTTATACAGTGACAGACCTGTACGCACCGGTACTGTACCCCGGTGTTATACAGTTACAGACCTGTACTGTACCCCGGTGTTATAGTGACAGACCTGTACCCACCAGTACTGTACCCGTGTTATACAGTGACAGGCGTGAACCCACCAGTACTTACCGCAGTGTTATACAGTGCCAGACCTGTACTCACCGGAACTGAACCGTGTTATACGGTGATAGGTCTGTACGCACCAGTACTGTACCCCAGTGTTACACAATAACAGACCTGTACTCACCAGTACTGTACCCCTCTGTTATACACTGACAGACCTGTACCCACCAGTACTATACCCCAGTGTTATACAGTGATAGACCTGTACGCACCAGTACTGTACACCCCATTGTTTTACAGTGACAGACCTGTACACACCAGTACTGTACCCCAGTGTTATACAGTGACAGACCTGTACCCACCAGTACTGTACCCCAGTGTTATACAGTGACAGATCTGTACCCACCAGTACTGTACCCCAGTGTTATACACTGACAGTGCTGCACCCACCAGTACTGCACCCCAGTGTTATAAAGTGACAGACCTGTACTCACCAGTACTGTACCACAGTGTTGTACAGTGATATACCTATAACCACTAGTACTGTACCCCAGTGTTATACAGTGACAGACCTGTACCCACCAGTAATGTACCCCAGTATTATACAGTGACAGACCGGTCCCACGAGTACTGTACCCCAGTGTTATACAGTGACAGACCTGTTCCACCAGTATTGTACCCCTGTGTTATACAGTGACAGACCTGTAGCCACCAGTAATGTATCCCAGTGTTATACAATGACAGACCTGTACCCACCAGTACTGTAGCCGAGTTTTATACAGTGACAGATCTGTACCCAACAGTACTGTACCTCAGTGTTATACAGTGACAGACCTGTACGCACCGGTACTGTACCCCGGTGTTATACAGTTACAGACCTGTACTGTACCCTGGTGTTATAGTGACAGACCTGTACCCACCAGTACTGTACCCGTGTTATACAGTGACAGACGTGAACCCACCAGTACTGTACCCCAGTGTTATACAGTGCCAGACATGTACTCACCGGAACTGAACTCCAGTGTTATATAGTGACAGACCAGTACCCACCAGTAGTGTACCCCAGTGGTACACAGTGACAAACCTTTACCCATCCATACCGTACCACAGTGTTATACAATAACAGACCTGTACCCACCAGTACTGTACCCCGGTGAGTTACAGTGACCGACCTGTACTCACCAGTTATGTGCGACAGTGTTATACAATGACGGACCTGTAACCACCAGCACTGTACCCCAGTGTTATACATTGACAGACCTGTACCCACCAGTACTGTACCCCAGTTTTATACAGTGACAGACCTGTAATCACCAGTACTGTACCCAGGTATTATACAGTGACAGAGCTGTACGCACCAGTGCAGTACTCCAGTATTAAGCAATGACAGACATGTACCCACCAGTACTGTACCCCAGTGTTATACAGTGACAGACCTCTTCCCAACAGTACTGTACCCCAGTGTTATACACTGACAGGCCTGTACCCACCAGCACTGTACCCCAGTGAGTTACAGTGACTGACCTGTATCCACCAGTACTGAACACCAGTGTTATACAGTGACAGACGTGCACCCACCAGTACTGTAGCCCAGTGTTATACACTGACAGACCTGTAACCCGCAGTACTGTAGCCCAGTGTTATACATTGACAGACCTGTACCCACCAGTACTGTGCCCCAGTTTTTTTACAGTGACTCACCTGTACCCACCATTACCGTACCCCAGTTGATAGTGACAGACTTGTACCCACCAGGAGTGTACCCCAGTGTTATACAGTGGCAGACCTGTACCCACCAGTACTCTACCCCAGTTTATATTTACTGACCTGTCCCCACCAGTACTGTACCCCAGTGTTATACAGTGACAGACCTGTACCCACCAGTACTGTACCCCAGCATTATACAATGACAGACCTGTATGCACCAGTACTGTACCCCAGTGTTATACTGTGACAGACCAGTACGCACCAGCACTGTACCCCAATATTATACATTGACAGACCTGTACCCACGAGTACTGTACCCCAGTGTTATACAGTGACAGACCTTTACCCACCAGTACTGTACCCCAGTGTTATACAGTGACAGACCTGTACCCACCAGTACTGTACCCCAGCGTTACACAGTGACAGACCTGTACGCATCAGTACTGCACCCCAGTGTTATACAGTGACAGACCTGTACCCACCAGTACTGTACCCCATTGTTATACAGTGACTGATCTGTACCCAACAGTACTGTACCTCAGTGTTATCCAGTGACAGACGTGCACCCACCAGTACTGTACCCCAGTGTTATACACTGACAGACCTGTAACCCGCAGTACTGTAGCCCAGTGTTATACATTGACAGACCTGTACCCACCAGTACTGTGCCCCAGTTTTTTTACAGTGACTCACCTGTACCCACCATTACCGTACCCCAGTTGATAGTGACAGACTTGTACCCACCAGGAGTGTACCCCAGTGTTATACAGTGGCAGACCTGTACCGACCAGTACTCTACCCCAGTTTATATTTACTGACCTGTCCCCACCAGTACTGTACCCCAGTGTTATACAGTGACAGACCTGTACCCACCAGTACTGTACCCCAGCATTATACAATGACAGACCTGTATGCACCAGTACTGTACCCCAGTGTTATACTGTGACAGACCAGTACGCACCAGCACTGTACCCCAATATTATACATTGACAGACCTGTACCCACGAGTACTGTACCCCAGTGTTATACAGTGACAGACCTTTACCCACCAGTACTGTACCCCAGTGTTATACAGTGACAGACCTGTACCCACCAGTACTGTACCCCAGCGTTATACAGTGACAGACCTGTACGCATCAGTACTGCACCCCAGTGTTATACAGTGACAGACCTGTACCCACCAGTACTGTACCCCATTGTTATACAGTGACAGACGTATACCCACCAGTACTGTACGCCATTGTTATACGGTCACAACAGCAAGAACAACTTTAACATAGTGAAATGTCCCCAGGAGCTTCACAGGATTGTTAAAAGATAAAACAGATAAATTTGATATCGAGTCTCGTAACAAGAAATTACAGCAGATGGCCAAAAGCTTGGTCAAAGAGTAAGGTTTTAAGGAGCTTCTTAAAGGAGGAAAGAGACGTAGAGAGATGGAGAGGTTTAGGGAGAGAGTTCCAGAGCTTGGGGCCCAGGCAACAGAAGGTACGGCCACTAGTGGTGGAGTGATTAAAATCAGGGATGCTCAAGAGGGTAGAAATAGAGGAGTGCAGACATCTCGGGGGGTTGTGGGGCTTGAGGAGTTGACAGAGATAGGGAGGGGCGAGGCCATGGAGGGATTTGTAAATAAGGATGAGAATTTTGAAATCAAGGCGTTGCTTAACTGGGAGCCAATGTAGGTCAGTGAGCACAGTGGGTGATGGGTGAGCGGGACTCGGTGCGAGTTAGAACACGGGGCAGTGAGCACAGGGTGATGGGTGAGCGGGACTTGGTGCGAGTTGGGACACGGGTCAGTGAGCACAGGGGGTGATGGGTGAGCAGGACTTGGTATGAGTTAGGACACGAGGCAGTGAGCACAGGGTGTGATGGGTGATCAGGATTCGGTGCGAGTTAGGAGACGAGCTGCCGAGTTTTGCAACACCTCAAGTTTATGTCAGTTAGAATATGGAAGGCCAACTAGGAGTGCGTTGCAATAGTCAAATCTAGAGGTAACAAAGCCACAGATGAGGGCTTCAACAGCAGATGAGATCGCTGATGATAATGATACTCAAGAACTCCAACCTGGCCAGCCTGTCCCACAAGTTGTGCAGTGATGAAAGTGAAGAAGACATCAGCAGCTCAGAAACTAGCACTGTGCGTGAACTTTAGACGGAAGTATCGAGGCGGGATCTACATCTGCACATGGTGAGACACCGGGCACGAGTGGGCTGTAGTCTGGGCAGGGGGAAAAGAGGAAAGGGTAGGTCGGGGCCTGGGGGAAAGGGTAGGTCGGGGGTCAGGGGAAAGGGTAGGTTGGGGGTCGGGGGAAAGGGTAGGTTGGGGGTCGGGGGAAAGGGTAGGTCGGGGGTCGGGGGAAAGGGTAGGTCAGGGGTTGGGGGGAAGGGTAGGTCGGGGGTCAGGGGAAAGGGTAGGTTGGGGGTCGGGGGAAAGGGTAGGTCGGGGCCTGGGGGAAAGGGTAGGTCGGGGCCCGGGGGAAAGGGTAGGTCGGGGGTTGGGGGAAAGGGTAGGTCGGGGCCCGGGGGAAAGGGTAGGTCGGGGGTCGGGGGAAAGGGTAGGTCGGGGGTTGGGGGAAAGGGTAGGTCGGGGCCCGGGGGAAAGGGTAGGTCGGGGGTTGGGGGAAAGGGTCGGTTGGGGCCCGGGGGAAAGGGTAGGTCGGGGCCCGGGGGAAAGGGTAGGTCGGGGCCCGGGGGAAAGGGTAGGTTGGGGCCCGGGGGAAAGGGTAGGTTGGTGGTTCTGGGGGAAAGGGTAGGTCGGGGCCCGGGGGAAAGGGTAGGTCGGGGCCCGGGGGAAAGGGTAGGTCGGGGGTTGGGGGAAAGGGTAGGTCGGGGCCCGGGGGAAAGGGTAGGTCGGGGCCCGGGGCAAAGGGTAGGTCGGGGGTTGGGGGAAAGGGTAGGTTGGGGCCCGGGGGAAAGGGTAGGTCGGGGCCCGGGGGAAAGGGTAGGTCGGGGGTTGGGGGAAAGGGTAGGTTGGGGCCCGGGGGAAAGGGTAGGTTGGTGGTTCTGGGGGAAAGGGTAGGTCGGGGGTCGGGGGAAAGGGTAGGCTTTGCGCAGAGCTTGGAGCCCAGGATTTCCAGGTTCGAATTGTTGGGCAAACCATGAGAGGCAGCATAGCACATGGGGAGAGGGGCAGTACGTGGGGAGAGGGGCAGTACATGGGGAGAGGGACAGTACGTGGGGAGAGGGGCAGTACATGGGGAGAGGGACAGTACGTGGGGAGAGGGGCAGTACGTGGGGAGAGGGGCAGTACGTGGGGAGAGGGGCAGTACGTGGGGAGAGGGGCAGTACTTGGGGAGAGGGGCAGTACGTGGGGAGAGGGGCAGTACGTGGGGGAGAGGGCAGGACATGGGGTGAGGGGCAGGACATGGGGAGAGGGACAGTACGTGGCGAGAGGGGAATGTTTAAACACCGTGGGAACCCAGGGGAGGGGCAGTACATGGAGAGAAGGGCAGTACGTAAGAATGGATACAGAAGGATTGTAAACGTGACAGAGGGATGGAGATAGGGAATCATGTGAAAATAGCTAAAGAAATGTCAAGATGCAGACATTGCAGAATCGACAGAAAAAAAGGGGGTTACTGAGAGTTGAGGTTAAACACGGGTCACGGGAAAGAAAAAGCAATCACAGATAGGAGAAGGTAACGTAATGGTTTTCACTAATAAGGAGGGGAGAATAACGTAATGCTTTTTACTGATGAGGGAAATAGGTTTTACTGATAAAGAAGAAGAATTTAATGAGGCTATAAACAAGTTGACCTCGGGGCCAACTCTAATTAGGAGACCTCCTCGCCTGCCATTGAACATACTCGGCATGGGGGAGGAGGAAGAAAGGGAGTGGACAGACCAAGTGCTAATCAAATGTGTTATCTTTTGAAAACGTATAACTACTGTGCTTTTCGCGCTGTAAAGGGGCTTGTCCAGAGGAAGGTAAACAAGCTCTGATTGAAAGTGTTCCTTTGTCTTGACAAGTCCCGGCCGGAGAATCTTCAATAAAGGTCTTTTACAGAAAAGGCAAGAAGGTGTTCGCGTCAGTGTATTCGCTAAAATAGATTGAGGGAAAAAGAATCCGTATTAACATACGTGGGGAGAGGGGCAGGACATGGGGAGAGCGGAATGTTTAAACTCCGCAGGAACCTGGGGGAGGGGCAGTACATGGGGAGAGGGGCAGTACGTGGGGAAAGGGGCAGTATGCGAGGAGAGGGGCAGTACGTGGGGAGAGGGGCAGTATGTGGTGAGAGGGGCAGTATTTGGTGAGAGGGGCAGTACGTGGGGAGAGCGGATACAAAAACAAGGAGTGACATCACAGCAGGTAGGTGATAGGTTGGTGAGTATTAATGTTTTATCACTAAGATAGGACAGTGGTTTAAACCAAGAACAGGAAAGTATAACATACTTTATTAAATTAAAAACTAAACTTGATAAACTAATTAATATATCTTTAATAATCATTGACTAAAGTAGTTAGCTAATTAAATAAATAAATAAGGCTTGACTACGATACGGCAGAACAGGTTGTGTCTGGACTGCAGTATGTGGGAGTTTGTGGACAGTGAGACTGTATCAAGCAAACATGTCTGCAGGAGTTGTCTCTGTCTCAAATCTCTGCGGCTCAGAGTCGTTGAGCTGGAGTGCGCGTTGGAGACTGTTGGGGCCTTCCTCAAGATGGACTCCCTAATATAAGGAGTCAACACTCACCCGTATCCCTACCCGCATCTCCACCTGTACCCCCACCCGTATAGCGACCACAGAATCACTCAGACCAAACCTCGGTTCAACCGGCCTTTATTCAAGCATGCAGGGGAAGGGTTCACGGATGAACCTTCTCAGAACAGAGGTTTGACATCTACAGTTTTACAGTTTCAGAGGTGTGTGACCCTCCTACAAAGCCACTAATTGGCCGACTGCTATCAGCGAAGTTACATTGTTTTGTTATCAGACTGGCTCTGAGTGGTTCCCTCACCTGTCCATTTCCCATCACATGTCACCCTCCCGGAATGTTCAGTGGTGTCTATTCCTCATGATGTGCGAATTAACCTTTTTTCTCAGTTTTTGCTATCTTGTTCCCAAACACCTGCTATCTTATCCCGTTCCCAAGGGAACTCCGGTCAAAATGTTCTCATGAGATTCAGATGCTGCTACAATCTATGTTTCTAGACTGTTAACTCCCTCCTGTCTTTGGTGGATGTTGTTCTCTACTGAATGTGAGTTTCCCTCAGTCTGTACTAAGGTTAACACAACGGATGGTTCATTAACCATCAAGCTTTGCTGCATAGCAAGCTTTGCTGCTTCCCTTTAAAACCCATTGTAAGCGAGTGTTATAAGCGTGCTTTACCTACATAAGTGAGTTTTACATGCAATCTGTCAATTTACGATATATTACAATCCCTACCATAGGACAGAGGAACTCCCAATTCATAATACTGATAAGTCCTTCAATCAGGACCATATGTTAGATCAATTCACTACCTTCAGGATCCACTTTAGTGACCATCTATCTGTCTTTCTACTTCCATTTTAGCGACCGTATTTTATCCCCTTACAATTAGAAAACATAGAAACATAGAAAATAGGTGCAGGAGTCGGCCATTCGGCCCATCGAGCCTGCATCGCCATTCAATGAGTTCATGGCTGAACATGCAACTTTAGTACCCCATTCCTGCTTTCTCGCCATACCCCTTGATCCCCCTAGTAGTAAGGACTACGTCTAACTCCTTTTTGAATATATCTAATGAATTGGCCTCAACAACTCTCTGTGGTAGAGAATTCCACAGGTTCACCACTCTCTGGGTGAAGAAGTTTCTCCTCACCTTGGTCCTAAATGGTTTATCCCTTATTCTTGGACTCTGACCCCTGGTTCTGGGCTTCCCCAACATTGGGAACATTCTTCCTGCATCTAACCTGTCTAAACCCGTCAGAATTTTAAACGTTTCTATGAGATCCCCTCTTATTCTTCTGAACTTCAGTGAATACAAGCCCAGTTGATCCAGTCTTTCTTGATATGTCAGTCCCGCCATCCCGGGAATCAGTCTGGTGAACCTTCGCTGCACTCCCTCAACAGCAAGAATGTCCTTCCTCAAGTTAGGAGACCAAAACTGTATACAATACTCTAGGTGTGGCCTCACCAAGGCCCTGTACAACTGTAGTAACACCTCCCTCCCCCTGTACTCAAATCCCCTCGCTATGAAGGCCAACATGCCATTTGTTTTCTTAATCGCCTGCTGTGCCTGCATGCCAACCTTCAATGACTGATGTACCATGACACCCAGGTCTCGCTGCACCTTCCCTTTTCCTAATCTGTCACCATTCAGATAATTGTCTGTCTCTCTGTTTTTACCACCAATGTGAATAACCTCACATTTATCCACATTATACTTCATCTGCCATGCATTTGTCCACTCACCTAACCTATCCAAGTCACTCTGCAGCCTCATAGCATCCTCCTCACAGCTCACACTGCCACCCAACTTAGTGTCATCCGCAAATTTGGAGATACTACATTTAATCCCCTCGTCTAAATCATTAATGTACAATGTGCTGGGGCCCCAGCACAGAACCTTGCGGTACCCCACTAGTCACTGCCTGCCATTCTGAAAAGTACCCATTTACTCCTACTCTTTGCTTCCTGTCTACCAACCAGTTCCCAATCCCATGTGCTTTAACTTTGCATTCCCCTTAACTTCTATACCCCTTACAGAGACACTCTGACACCGAAGGCAGGGGGAGAAATTTATGCACAATTTTATCCAGAATACAGTTACAACCCAGGGAAGGGAGGGTGTGACTGTTAGGGAGCCAGGTAGTGGGGATTTAGGAGTTGTTGAGCAGGAGGTCCTGTAGACACTGGTCCTGCACAATAGGTACAAAACACTCGCTACCTGTGAGGACAGGAGAAAGACTGCGGAGAGGACAGACATAATGCAGACCAAGGCACCGTGGCTCAGGAAGCTGACCAATGATAGGGGACTCTACAATTACGGGGATAGTATCCTCTGCAGCCATTTACCAGGGAGATAGAACAGGTGGACATGACATTGGATGATGTGATTAGTAATGAGATAAGTGCATTTAAAATAAAAAGAGGGGATAAATTAAATAAACTAATCAAACTCGGAGGATAAAACCCTAGTCCAGATGGATTGCATCCACGCATTTTAAAAGAATCTAGGGAAGAGGTAGCAGAGACATTACTACACTTATTTAATAATTCGTTAGAAAAAGGTGTGGTGCCAGAGGAAGGGCGGATATCTAACCTAATACCTGTGTTTAAGAAGGGTGATAGAACATGTCCAGGGAATTATAGACCAGTCAGCTTCACATCGTTGGTAGGAAAAATAATGGAATCACTACTGACGGAGAAAATAGAAGAACATCTAGAAACCAAAACATAATAATGAATAGTCAGCATGGATTTCAAAAGGGAAAGTTTTGCTTGACCAACCTCATTGAATTCTTTGAAAAGGTAAGAGAGCAGACAAGGGTAATGCAGTAGATGTAACGTATCTAGATTTTCAAAAGACCTTCGATAAGGTACCCCACAATAGACTAATGAACCAGGTCCGAGAATGCAGAGTCAGGGACAAGTAGCAGAATGGATCGCGAGCTGGCTTCAAGACAGAAAGTGGGGGTAAAGTACAGCTATTCACAGGGGTAGAAGGTGGGTGGTGGTGTCCCAACAGGATCAGTGCTGGGATCACTGTTGTTCACAATTTATATTAACGATTTAGATTTTGGAATCAAAAACACAATTTCTAAATTTGCGGATGACCCCAAATTGGGTGATAGTCAATACTGAGGAGGACTGTGACAAATTACAGGAGGACATTAATAAACTTGCAGAATGGGCATATAATCGGCAAATGAAGTTCAACACAGATAAATGTGAGGTATTACATTTTGGTAGGAAGAATAGGGAGGTCACTTATTACTAGGAGGGTGTGAGTCTAGGTGGGGTAGAGGAACAAAAGGATCTCGGAGAACAAATACACAAATCGCTAAACGTTGCGACACGGGTTAACAAGGCCATAAAAAGCAGACCAAGCACTAGGGTTTATTTCTAGAAGTATAGAATTGTAAAGTAGGTTATGCTAAACCTGTATCGAACCTTGATTCGACCACACTTGGAGTACTGTGTATAGTTCTGGTCGTCACATTATAAAAAGGATATAGAGGCACTGGAGAGGGTGCCGAGAGGACGATACCAGAAATGTGAGGGTATACATATCAGGAAAGAATGAACAGGCTAGGTCTCTTTTCTTTTGAAAAAAAACACTGAGATCTTTAAAATGATGAAAGGTTTTGATAGAGTGGATACAGAGAGAATGTTTCCACTTGTGGGGAAGAGCATAACTAGAGGCCATCAATATAAGATAGTCAGCAAGAAACCCAATCAGGAATTCAGGAGAAACAACTTACCCAGAGAGTGGTGAGAATGTGGAACTCGCTGCCACAGGGAGTGGTTGAGACGAATAGTGTTGATGTATTTAAGGAGAGGCTGGACAAGAGTATGAGGGAGAAGGGAATAGAGGGTTATGCTGATAGATTTAAATGAGGAAAGACGGGAGGAGGCTGGTGTGGAGCATAAACGCCGGCATGGACTGGTTGGGCCGAATGGCCTGTTTCTGTGCCGTATATCTGATGTAATGATCTGAGCCAGGGGCAGAGACGGGCGATGTTACAGAAGTGGAAATAGACGGTTTTGTTATGCTGCGGATATGTAGCCGGAAGCTCATTTCAAGGTCAAATATGAAGCCAAGTGTGAACAGTGTGGTTTAGTCATGGACAGTTACTAGAGAGAGGGATGGAGTCATGCAGTTCGTGGCGGGGACTAAAGACAATGGCCTTGGTGAGGCCTCACCTGGAATATTGTGTGCAATTTTGCTCTCCTAATCTGAGGAAGGATGTTCTTGTTATTGAGGGAGTGCAGCGAAGGTTCACCAGACTGATTCCCGGGATGGCAGGATAGACATATCAAGAAAGATTGGATCGACTGGGCTTATATTCACTGGAATTCAGAAGAATAAGAGGGGATCTCATCGAAACATATAAAATTCTGACGGGATTGAACAGGTCAGATGCGGGAAGAATGTTCCCAATGTTGGGGATGTCCAAAACCAGGGGTCACAGTCTAAGGATAAGGGGTAAGCCATTTGGTCCGAGATGAGGAGAAACTTCTTCACTCAGAGAATTGTGAACCTGTGAAATTCTCTACCACAGAGAGTTGTTGTGGCCAATTCGTTAGATATATTCAAAAGGGAGTTAGATGTGGCCCTTATGGCTAAAGGGATCAAGGGGTATGGAGAGAAAACAGGAATGGGGTATTGAAGTTGCATGCCCAACCATGATCAAATTGAATGGTGGTGCAGGCTCGAAGGGCCGAATGGCCTACTCCTGCACCTATTTTCTATGTTTCTATGATTCTATGTTCGAGAAAATTTCTGCTCATCCAGTATTGGATGTTCGACAAGCAGTGTGACAATTTAGAGACTGAGGAGGGGTTGAGAGAAGTGGTGGTGAGGTAGAGCTGGGTGTTCTCAGCGTACATGTGGAAACTGACGCTGTGTTTTCGGGTGATGTCGCTGAGGGGCAGCATGTAGATGAGAAATAGGAGGGGCCGAGACCCGATCCTTGGGGGACACCTGAGGTAATGATGTGGAGGCGGGAAAAGAAGCTGTTGCAGCTGATTCTCTGGCTACGATTAGATGGATAAGAATGGAACCAGGCGAGTGCAGTCCCACCCAGCTGGACGATGGTGGAGAGACGTCGGAGGAAGATGGAGTGGTCAACCATGTCAAAGGCTGGAGACAGGTCCAGGAGGACGAGGAGGGACAGTTTACCTTTGTCACGGTCACACAGGATGTCATTTGTGACTTTGATGAGGGCAGTTTCTGTACTGTGGCAGGGGAGGAAACCAGATTGAAGAGATTCAAGCATGGAGTTCTGGGAAAGATGGAGATGGATTTGGGAGGTGACAACACGTTCAAGGACTTCGGAGAGGAAAGGGAGATTGGAGATAGGGCTGTAGTTTGCAAGGACTTTCAAAAGGACTTTGACAAGGTCCCACATAAGAGATTGGTGTGCAAAATCAAAGCACATTTTATTGGGGGTAATGTACTAGCATGGATAGAGAATTGGTTGGCAGACAGGAAGCAGAAAGTCGGGATAAATGGATCCTTTTCGGAATGGGAGGCAGTGACTAGTGGAGTGCCGCAGGGCTCAGTGCTGGGACCCCAGTTCTTTACAATATACATTAATGATTTGGATGAAGGAATTGAATGTAATATCTCCAAGTTTACAGATGACACTAAACTGGGTGGCAGTGTGAGCTGTGAGGACAATGCTAAGAGGCTGCAGGATGAATTGGACAGGCCTCACCTTGAATATTGTGTTCAGTTTTGGTCTCCTAGTCTGAGGAAGGATGTTCTTGCTATTGAGGGAGTGCAGCAAAGGTTCAGCAGACTTGATTCCAGGGATGGCTGGACTGAAATATGAGGAGAGACTGGATCAACTGGGCCTTTATTCACTGGAGTTTAGAAGGATGAGAGGGGATCTCATAGAAACGTATAAGATTCTGATGGGACGGGACAGAATGTTCCCGATGTTGGGGAAGTCCAAACCAGGGACACAGTCTTAGGATAAGGGGTAGGCCATTTAGGACTGAGATGAGGAGAAACTTCTTCACTCAGAGAGCTGTTAACCTGTGGAATTCCCTGCTGCAAAGAGTTGTTGATGCCAGTTCATTGGATATATTCAAGAGGGAGTTCGATATGACACTTACGGCTAAAGGGATCGAGGGGTATGGAGAGAAAGCAGGAAAGGGGTACTAAGGATGAATGATCAGCCATGATCTTATTGAATGGTGGTGCAGGCTCGAAGGGCCGAATGGCCTACTCCTGCACCTATTTTCTATGTTTCTACCCCTCTGGCCACCAGGGCCAACACCGGGAGCAAGAGGCCAGCATCCTCCAGCCCTCCCGAAGGGACCTGGGATTACCAGGCTCATCCAGGTTAATGTCCCTCTTTACTATTGCATTAATTTCCTCTTTAACCAACAACACCACCCTGCCTCCTTTTTCTCTCTGCCTATCCTTCCTAAATGTTGAATACCCCTGGATGTTGAGTTCCCAGCCTTGGTCACCTTGGAGCCATGTCTCCGTGATGCCAATTACATCATACGCGTTAACTGCTTTCTGTGCAGTTAATTCGTCCACCTTATTCTGAATACTCCTCGTATTGAGGCACAGAGCCTTCAGGCTTGTCTTTTTAACACACTTTGCCCCTTTAGAATTTTGCTGTAATGTGGCCCTTTTTGTTTTTTGCCTTGGGTTTCTCTGCCCTCCACTTTTACTATTCTTCTTTCTATCTTTTGCTTCTGCCTCCATTTTATTTCCTCTGTCTCCTTGCATCGGTTCCCATCCCCCTATCATATTAGTTTAATCCCTCACCAACAGCACGAGCAAACACTCCTCCTAGAACATTGGTTCTGGTCCTGCCCAGGTGCAGACTGTCCGGTTTGTACTGGTCCCACCTCTCCCAGAACTGGTTCCAATGTCCCAAGAAATTGAATCCCTCCCTTTTGCACCACTAGTCAAGCCACGTATTCATCTGAGCTATCCTGCGATTCCTCCTCTGACTAGGGCCGATCTGGAGCAGGGTGCCAGTAGTATTGCCTGTGTCATCCACTGATTGCTGGCCCTGCAGTGGGTATGCTCCCACTGTGCGTGGCCAGACTCCCTGGGGCATCAGCTTGGTCCCGGAGGCGCAGGCTACATGATCGAGTAGCCTGTTGGATCTGGGTGCTTCGAACTGTACATTGCCCTTGGTTTTGTCGCGTGTATATTGAACCCGACATCACACATTATTCCCTCATTTACATTCAGGATAGATTGGCTCCAATCGCACTCAGGTACTAATTCACATTTGTCAATTACATCTTTTCCCTCAATTACATATTTGCCCTGTATATTACCGGCATCGCTGTACAATATTACATTTAGATATTTGTATTCATCAATGACATTTTTTCCACGTTTTCTACCGGCATCGCTGTTCAATGGTATATTTAAATACTTGCATTTGTTAATTACATTTCTCACATTAGTATCACCAGCATCGCTGTACAAAAAGTGGAACTGTCCCTTTAATTGTTCTGGGTTGCCAGTCCCCTTTAAGAGGGCCTTGCAATCTTTACCCCAATCTGGTTCGCTGCTCGGCATCACATGTTGCTCCCTCAACGCTGCGCCTTGTGGTCTGGCCGTGGCCATCTTGATTTCAGGTGCTTCACCTCGTGGTGCGGGCACCATCTTCTTTCTCTCCACGAGGTAGGCTGCGGTGATCCTTCTCTCCCCAGGTTCTGCACTGAAGCCAGGAATTTACCCTCTGCGTCAATCTTCTTCCTTCAGAGTCCTGCCACTGGAGCCTGGAAGGTGAGGTCTGGTTATTTGAGTTGGATCATCTCGCCATTGGTTAGTGCGGTCTTTGTCGTCGCCGCATAGTCGAGTTGGACGGTAGGATCTTCAGGTGCTGCGATGGATCCAAATTTGAGGCTGCATTGGACGTCGAACGCCGGGGCCTGGAGGCTTTCCCAGCTCCAAGAGGTTTGGATTTGTTTCATCCATCTTCTTCCCAGCAGCGTTGGACCATCACCATCACAAACGCAGCTTGTGCATCGCGCGCCGTAGGACACCTGGACATCCATGCTTTCAACAACTGGGATGGCGTCGTTTGTGTAAGTGAGCAGCTTTGCCTGGATTGGGAGCATGATAGGGTGGGATTGTCCCAGAGTTTCTCGAAGGCCGCCTGGTTCATCAGTGATTGGCTCGCCCCTGTGTCGACCTCCATCGAGACTGGAGCACCTTTGATTTTGACTTCCATTTTCAATGGGGAACTCTTGATGGAGCAGGTACACCTCTTCCTAGGGCTGAGATGCCTCCTGGACTCGCTCTTCGTCATCATCAGCGCTGGAGCCAGGGTGATCGGCCAACTCTTCAAATTTCTTATACACATTCATTGTAGATGGCCTTTAGTGTTGCAGCCTTTGCAAGTATAGTCTCTGTATCGGCACTGGTGGGCCCTGTGACTTCCTCCACAGTGCCAGCATGCTGCTGGCCGTTTGGTCCCCTGCGGTGGACTCAGGGTTGCGGGGCTTGGCGTCACAGTCTTGCCTCTGAAAGGTGCCATTGGGTTCATGGTTCTTGCTGGGTTAGAGTCCTGGGGTTGAGTCATTATCCTTCTGGGATTGCAGGCCAAGGCTATGAATGCCTGGCTGATGTTAATTGTCTTCTGCAGGGTGACCGTGGTGTCCGCAGATAGCAGCCTGTGGAGGAGGCCTTCATGACCGATCCCAATAAAAAAGATGTCCCTCAGTGCTTCAGTGAGGTGGTCGCCAAAATCACATGGTGCAGCCAATCGTCTCCGGTCTGCAGCATATTTTGCGATTTCTTGGCCTTCGGGCTGACGATTTGTGTAAAACCGGTGTCTGGCTGTGAGGATGCTCTCTTTCAGCTTGAGCTGTTCATGTATCAATGTTACAAGCACTGCGAATGTTTTCACAGTGTTGTCTTCTCTGGGGCTAGCAAGTCCCGGACAAGGCCATGAACGGTGGGCTCACAACTGCTGAACAGGATAAGTCAGCGCTTATCAGCCAGTGAAATCAGTGAGTTCCCAGCCAGGTTGTTTGCGATGAAGTACTGTTCTAGGCTTTCCACAAAGGCATCCCAATCTTCCCCATCAGCGAATTGTTGAAAGTTGACAAGATTAGCCATTTTTCGCGTGGAAATTCATATTCTTGTCGCCAATTGTTGTGTCTGTAAGCACTCTACCAATGACTCAACGAGGTAAGGTAAATTTGTGTGGAAGCTTTATTGCAGCTCCTGAATGAAGGTACAGTAAGGTGAGCTGCCTTTTATACCTAATTACCTGCAGTGTGCAGGTGACCACTAGGTCTCCTCCAGTTGCAACCTCAAGTGGTATAGGCATCTTGTATACAGTGTAAAAATACATTCAATGGTCTTATGTAACTGTACATTGAGTGTACAGGGTATATACATACACAACAGTCAGAGTGTGTGGAACTATACCCCAGTGTGTGTGGGACCTGTACCCCAGTGAGAGTCAGTGTGTGTGGGACCCGTACCCCCGTGAGAGTCAGTATGTGTGGGACTGTACGCCAGTGAGATTCAGTGTCTGTGGAACTGAATCCCAGTGAGAGTCAGTGTGTGTGGGACCCATACCCCAGTGAGAGTCAGTGTGTGTGGGACCCGTACCCCAGTGAGAGTCGATGTGTGAGAGACTGTACCCCAGTGAGAGTCAGTGTGTGTGGGACCCATATCCCAGTGAGAGTCAGTGTGTGTGGTAACCGTACCCCAGTGAGAGTCAGTGTGTGAGGGACATGTACCCCAGTGAGATTCAGTGTGTGTGTGTTAGATCTCTTAATTTTCAATGAAATGCGAACATAACTTTTATTCTGGCAGCAGCAACAAGCTACTGGCCGATTGCCAGTTCCTTTGTCCTTCTGAGAACACATGGCAAAACATGGCTATTCTTATACCTGATCAATTTACAGAAACAACGCACCTATTGGCTCAATTAATATAGTTAACCGTTAATTGGCTCGCTGTCAAAGGTCCTGAAATGTCAATTTGATTGCAATGTGCTGAGTTGCACGTAGAAGCTCTAACTGGGGGGTCTGTGAATTCTCACAGCCTGTCTGTATGCAGCCTGTTTGAATTCTCTATCAATCCCCCTTTGATTCTTTCACAAATTGAATCATAAACCATCAGGTATCACTGGTTAAACATTCTACTTAATAATTTCATACATGTTAATAGAGTTTCCTTCTAAAATGTGTTGATGTGTTTCACCACATGTCCGGACTAGTAGCTTCCACACAAATTTACACCAACCCGAATTCCATCGTGGCCACAATGGAAGTCTGGTTTTAGTAGGTTAATTAACCTTATTCCAATTTAATCCAAATCAATATCTTAATTCAACCAGTAAACAACCTTCCCTTACGCATAACATACCCCTGTGCCATGTAAAGACAGTCTGCTGGGACCTGCAAGGTGTCTCACCTGCAGGACAGCAGCTACAGCCGCCTGGTCACAACAACATTTAATCAACATAAACAAACAATATAAAAGTAAAATAATTACAATGAATAGAATTAAACCTTCCACCAATGAAGTTCCTATTGAACCAAGCCATTCAGTGGCTCCGCTCCACAAAGTGAATGATGGGGGTTGCTTAAGTTTTTCTACCTCCTTTTGGATATGCTCCGCTAAGTGGGTAATTTCTTCGGAGCTATCTGGGATATATATGCAAGACTCAGTTCCGAGTGGGGTGCAAGTACCTCCCTTTTCAGCCAGGATGTAGTCAAGGGCCAGTCTATTCTGTAGGGCTACTGTGCGGATTGCTACCATTTCTGTATTGATTTTAACGAGGGCCTCTGAGGTATCATTGGCTACCCATTCCACAACAGATGGCATGTTAATGGATTCCCTTGCCAGTCTGGTGGTCCCAGACCTGGGGATCAGAATGGCAAAGAACCTCTCTGTTTCTGTGATAGCTCTCTTAGGACGGTGTAAATGTTCCGACAGTGACTTTATATGATACATATAAGGGACAATGTAGGCTAAAGAGCAGGATCCCATCCAATTCTAGGACAACCAAGGGTAGGCCTTGTGGCCACACACCAAATAGGTGCCATTATAGGCAATGAATGTTAGCTGTTTCTTTGTCAGCAACACTCCGGGGTCTGTCCAGGCTTTTCCATCTGTTTTATTCAGAATCCCCGTTACGTTAAAAACTCCCACATCAGCCCAGTTTGGACGGTTCTGTGGCTTGATTATATTATAATTCCGGGAGCAGTTACTATACCCCATATTTTGGCCTCCTTTGATGTTTATAATCAGACAGACCGATTCCCCCGGTCTTCCTATTCCTGTTCTATTAGTGAGAACAAAAATGGGGGCCGCTTGGAATTATTGTAGCACGGTAGGTACCATCCTTCAAAGGTAGTCAGATTGTAACCTGCTGCCTTCCATTTATGTGCCCAGTCTTCCATATCCTGAAATGCATTGCCTGTTTTGTTTTGATTAATTATCCACTCAGCCATTTCCGAGATATTCAAGAGAACTGGCCTCAAGGGAATCCAACAACTGGAAATGTTACTTTGTTTGGCATAAATGTATGACATATATAAAAAGTGTTTACATGTAATTCCTTGGCTACCCTACTATTTCCCTTTGGTGCAGAGGGTCGGCTAGGAAGAAGTAGGCAAATGCTTAGAATACCTACCAGTCAGTAATACAGTAAATGTATACATTTTGGCAAAAAGTAATTGTCCTTATTAGATTTCAGCTTCAGTTATGAGTGCTCGTTTAACGTGTGAGGCGTGGATCCAGGCTTTCTTTCCCTGGACTTTATTGACCACCCAGCTGCCTGGGTGGTCAATAACACTTGATAAGGTCCCTCCCACTTGGCACCCAAAGGTTCTTTATGCAACTTTTTCACATTGACCCAAACTCCCGGGATCACATCGTGTCCTCCTTCGGGTGGATTACCCTAAGCTGCCGATACCTGTCGGGAAACAGAACTAATAGCATTGGTTAGGTTCTGACAGTATGATAACAAAGTGTCACTCATTAAGTGAACATCAGCTTTCCGTAAATCAATAGTTCCTGGCAGCGACATGGGTCTTCCTGTTATAATTACAAATGGGCTTCAACCTGTAGTTCTGTTTGGGGTTGCCCTAATGCTACATAGCACTATTGGTAGTGCCTGGGGTTATGGTGTTCCTTCTTGGTGATATTTGGCAAGCCGTTGTTTCAGAGTTCGATTCATTCGCTCTACTTGTCCTGATGATTGTGGGTGATGAGGACAGTGTAAATCCCACGTAATGTTCAGTAACCTACAGACTTCTTGGCAGACAGCACCTGTGAAGTGTGTTCCCTGATCTGAGTCAATGATACTCGGGACTCCCTATCGGAGAATGTAATCCTTATACAAGACCTTTGCAGTATGATTGGCTGTGGCTCTTTTAGTTGGGACAGCTTCAGTTTTGCCGAATAATAGCCAATAGGTCTTTGCCGATCCCCATGTTCTTGTGTCAGTATAGCTGTCATATATCCTTCTTTCTCATGGACAAACAGGCTTACCACTGTCAGGGATTCCCAGAGCCGGTCCCGAACACAAAGCCTTTTTCAAACTCAGGAAGACCTCTTGCTGTTCCTTAGTGAGGGTGATGGCTTCTTTAGAGGCACGTTTCCCCTTTAAGATATCAATCAGTAGCTGAGCAAGGAGTGAAGGAGTCAATCCAATTTCTGTTAAAGTTACACAATCCCAAAAAAGACCTTAGTTCCTGAATAGTGGTGGGTTTTTTAGCAGCCCGAATGGCTGCAGTTCTATCCTGGGTAAGTTCTCTCTTTCCTTGTGAAATTTTTTGTCCCAGGTATACAACCTCTTCTTGGGAATTTGTGCTTTGTCAATGCTGGCTTTATGTCCTTTCAGCCAAAGGTAGTCCAGCAAAGCTCGTAAATCTTGTTCATGCTGTTCTTCCGTGCTTGAAGCTAGCAGGATATCATCTACATATTGGATGACTGTGGATGACAGGGGAGTTAATTCTCGCAAATGGCTTTGTAAAGCCATGTGGAATACCGTAGGGCTGTTGTGGAAACCCTGCGGTAACCGGGTCCAAGTATATTGTTGTCCTTGGACCATGAAAGCAAACCACTGTCAAACCTCCGGTGCCAAAGGCACCGACCAAAATCCGTTGGTCACACCTACAATCGAGAAATATTTATGTTCCGGTTTGAAGACATTAAAAATGGTGGAGGGATCTGCGACCAAAGGAGCTTTTTGATCAATACACTGGTTAGCTTTCCTATAATCGGCAGTCAAAAGCCAAGTCTCATTAGATTTCTGTACCGGCCACACGGGGCTATGCGTTTTAATAAGCACCCCTTGCTTCTCCAATTGCTGAATAACTGGTAAGATTCCCGCGATGACAGTTGGACTGATGGGATACTGTTTAGTGCATGGAGGCTTGGTTCTGGTAAATGATGCAGGCTCCATCTGGAGTAGGCCACAATCATTCTTATCTTTAGTCCATATCGGGTATTCCTTCAATTCTTCTTTCTTCAAAGTTCTAATTGACCATGTCACCCGACCATCCTCGAAATGCAACGATGAATCTACTTGGATTAGAATGTCCACTCCCAAAAGGGGTTGATCTACTGAGCCTAGCCAGACCGGCGTGGTTAGTTCATGTGGACCCAGCCCTATAAGTACCGGTGTTGTCCTTTTACTTTCCATTTTATGGCCCCCAACTTCATAGGCTGTACGTGCCCTACCATCCAATGGCAAAGAGTCTCTATATTGTAGGGGTAAGCATATTAATTCCGCTCATGTCTGAAAGACAGTCCACATCCTTATCGCCCACCCTCACAGTTACACATAGCCCATCTCCCCTCTGTTGTATTAGTGCGAGGAGTGGGGGGTCAGGGCGTGCTCTAATCATTTTTTGCTATCCCAAGTAACTCCTTCTGTCGTTGTATTGTCAGTCGCTTAAATGCTTCTATGAGATCATTATCTTGTGACAAGCCTGGTTTGTTGGCTGAATTGTATCCCTGGCTGCATCCTCTTCCCGGCCGCGACCTTTCTGTTTTGCCCTGCACGTCTTGGCCCAGTGACCTTCTTTCCCACAATAATGACATTTTCCGGGTAATTTTTCTAATAACTGTTTATCGGAATCCTGGGATTTCCATCCCATAGCCTGCACAGCTCGGACTTTAGCTCCCATATCCCGATCTAATTGGTTACATCAATCCACCAGTGCTGCAAAGGTAGTTCCTCTACCTTCCCAGTCTGGTAACACTAACACTACCTTAAGCATTTTGGACAGTTCTGGCTTTAGACCTGCCACAAAAGCTGCTTTCAGGGGTCCAAACACTTGTTCATCCATTTCCTCATCCGTATTATTCATGTTCTAGCCACGTGCATCTAAACCACTCATCATACTCCAGGACCTCCTCTGTTCCTTTCTGTTGGCAGGCTGCAATTTTTCCCCAGTCTGTCTTAGCTGGACTGAAGGCTTGCAGCCAATGTTTAATCGCCTCCCACCGTGTCTAATTCTTGCTCATCCTGCCCCAAAACTTGTTCTACCTTGTCGTGCAATTTTCTTCCCTGTGTTTCTGGCACCATTATGGTCAAAATTTGCACTCCGTCCCAGGGATGAAGTTGATATATATTTCTTAAGCGGTCCAATTGGTCCCATGTTTTCACTCCCCCTTTCTTTGGATTGGGCAACTCCTTGGACCATTTATCAATTTTCTCTGGGTCTGCCGGATCATGAACTAAATATTTTGCATACACCCTGTTCTTCGTTGTTTTGGTTCCATCCTCATCCGCAGTCTCTTCTGATTTGACTAAAACTCGTCTTTTTTTTTTTAAAAAGGGGCAAAGTGCACCCCTAATTCTTCATCCTCCGACCCTGTATCATTGGAGGATTCAGAATCCGTATCTATTCCTCGGTCGTGTCTTTGGGTTTGCGCTTTTAATTTATCCAAACATGGGTACCCTGGGAATTGACCGATACATTTTCCTTTTCCTATTACTGTCTCTTGACCTAATGATTTTTTCCATTCTTTAATTTCACCTTTAAGATCTTTAACTTCCACTTCCAACTTTTCATTTTCAAGCTTTTTCTGTCGCAGATGTTCACAAACCGCTTGCAATTGGTCCTTTGTACTGGTCAGGTCCCCATCATGTTGGGAACGCATTATAATTTCATTCTGCTGTCGGATTTGTCCCATAACAGTTAGGGACCATCGGGTTCACTCTTTATTTTTCATACAGGTCGTTTTCCCCCAGACCCTTTTAATCTCGTCCAAGGACCATTGTCCTTTGGAGGTTCTGTACTTTTGTTCAATCTTAATACAGGTTTTTGATAATTTGAATTGTTGCTCAATGTATTCTTTCAACTGTTCGAGAATCTCATCTATCGAAACCTCAGGTGTTTCCTGCCCACTTTTAACAGTTGTAGGCAAATTCTTTGCTCTTATCTCCTGCTGCCATAATACTGATTTCTTTACTGGGGGCTCGAGTCGTAGGCTTTCTAGCCGATCAGTAGGTCGGTGATTAACTAACACACCGCCGAAGTTAGACATCTATGGGACCTCGAGCCGACGACCAACTGGAGAGTTCACAAACCAGAGGCTTTTGGAATCACTTAGAAGGAGAGGCGAATTTAGACTTTTGATCGAGGACTTTTATAAAGAGGAGTCCTTACCTCAGTATGTAGGTCCAATGTCCAAAATTCGGTTTCTTCCCTCAGCGATCCTGTTCGTGACGCCAAAATTGTTAGATCTCTTAATTTTCAATGAAATGCGAACTCCGGTTGTAGTTTTAACATAACTTTTATTATGGCAGCAGCAACAAGCTTCTGGCTGATTGCCAGTTCCTTTGTCCTTCTGAGAACACATGGCAAAACATGGCTGTTCTTATACCTGATCAATTTACAGAAAAGAACGCACCTTCTTTGACCTTATTCGCTCAATTAATATACTGTTAACCTTTAATTGGCTCGCTGTCAAAGGTCCTGAAATGTCAAGTTGATGGATGACTTAATGCAATGTGCTGAGTTGCACGGAGAAGCTCTAACTGGGGAGTCTGTGAATTCTCACAGCCTGTCTGTATGCAGCCTGTTTGAATTCTCTATCAGTGTGGAACTGAATCCCAATGCAAGTCAGTGTGTGTGGGACCCGTACCCCAGGGAGAATCAGTGTGTGTGGAACTGTACCCCAGTGAGAGTCAGTGTGTATGGGACCCGTACCCCATTGAGAGTCTGTGTGTGTGGGACTCGTACCCCAGTGAGAGTCAGTGTTTGTGGGACCCGGACCCCAGTGAGAGTCAGTGTGTGTGGTACTGTACCCCAGTGAGGGTCAGTGTGTGTGGGACCTGTACCCCAGTGAGAGTCAGCGTGTGTGGGACCCGTACCCCAGTGAGAGTCAGCGTGTGTGCATCTGTACCCCAGTGAGAGTCAGTGTGTGTGGCATCCGTATCCCAGGGAGAGTCAGTGTGTGTGGGACCCGTACCCTAGTGAGAGTCAACGTGTGTGGGACACATACCCGAATGAGAGTCAGTGTGTGTGGAACTGTACCCCAGTGAGAGTCAGTGTGTGTGGCATCCATATCCCAGTGAGAGTCAGTGTGTGTGGGACCTGTACCCTAGTGAGAGTTAGCGTGTGTGGGACCCATACCCCAATGAGAGTCAGTGTGTGTGGAACTGTACCCCAGTGAGAGTCAGTGTGTGTGGCATCCATATCCCAGTGAGAGTCAGTGTGTGTGGGACCCGTATCCCAGTGAGAGTCAGTGTGTGTGGGACCCGTACCCCAGTGAGAGTCAGTCTGTGTGGGACCTGTACCACAGTGAGAGTCAGTATGTGTGGGTCTGTATCCCAGTGAGAATCAGTGTGTGTGGGACCCGTACCCCAGTGAGAGCCAGTGTGTGTGGGACTGTACCACAGTCAGAGTCAGTGTGTGTGTGACCCGTACCCCAGTGAGAGTCAGTGTGTGTGGGACCCGTACCCCAGTGAGAGTCAGTGTGTGTTTGGGACTGTACCCCAGTGAGAGTCAGTGTGTGTGTGGGACTGTACCCCAGTGAGAGTCAGTGTGTGTGTGGGACTGTACCCCAGTGAGAGTCAGTGTGTGCGTGGGACACATACCCCAGCGTCAGCTGTGGCTCAGTGCAGCACACTCAGCTCTGAGTCAGAAGATTGTGGCTTCAAATCCCTCTCCAGGAACTTGAGTTCATAAAATGTTGGCTGATACTCCAGTGCAGTGCTGAGGGAGTGCTGCACTGTAGGAGGTGTCATCGTTCGGTTGAGACATTAACCAAGTCTGCTCTCTCAGGTGGACGTAAAAATCCCATGGCACTATTTCTGATCATGAAGGCAAGGGACAAGGCAAGAGAATAAACATTAAATGGTCGGACACTGAGAAGTGTAGAGGAACAAAGGGACCTTGGAGTGCAGGTCCACAGATCCCTGAAGGTAGCAGGCCAGGTGGATAAGGTGGTTAAGGAGGCGCACGGAATACTTGTCTTGTTTCGCCTAGACATAGAATACAAGAGCAGGGAAGTTATGCTTGAACTGTATAAAACACTGGTTAGGTCACAGCTAGAGTACTGCGTTCAGTTCTGGAGGGTTACGGACCAAGAGCTGGAAAGTGGGATTAGGCTGGAAAGCTCTTTGTTGGTCGGCGCGGGCACGATGGGCCGAAATGGCTCCTTCCATGCTGTAAATTTCTATGCTTCTATGAGCAGCGGAATTATCCCCGGTGTGCTGGCCAATATTTATCCCTCATTAAAAAAGATTATCTGGTCATTATCACATTGCTGTTTGTGGGAGCTTGCTGTGCACAAATTGGCTGCCGTGTTTCCCACATTACAACAGTGACTACACTCCAAAAGTACTTCATTGGCTGTAAAGAGCTTTGGGATGTCTGGTGGCCGTGAAAGGCACCATATAAATGCAAGTCTTTCTTTCACTGGATCGAAGAGTGTGACGGATCGGAGAGAGAGAGAGAGAGAGAGAGGGGGGTCGGAAAGAGAAGTGAGGGAGAGAGAGAGTGGTGAGGGAGAGAGAGAGTGGTGAGGGAGAGAGAGAGTGGTGAGGGAGAGAGAGAGTGGTGAGGGAGAGAGAGAGTGGTGAGGGAGAGAGAAAGTGGTGAGGGAGAGAAAGAGTGGTGAGGGAGAGAAAGAGTGGTGAGGGAGAGAGAGTGAGGTGAGGGAGAGAGAGAGTGGTGAGGGAGAGAGAGTGTGGTGAGGGAGAGAGAGAGTGGTGAGGGAGAGAGAGTGGTGAGGGGGAGAGAGAGTGGTGAGGGAGAGAGAGAGTGGTGAGGGAGAGAGAGAGTGGTGAGGGAGAGAGAGAGTGGTGAGGGAGAGAGAGAGTGGTGAGGGAGAGAGAGTGGTGAGGGAGAGAGAGAGTGGTGAGGGAGAGAGAGAGTGGTGAGGGAGAGAGAGAGTGGTGAGGGAGAGTGAGAGTGGTGAGGGAGAGAGAGAGTGGTGAGGGAGAGAGAGAGGGGTCAGAGAGAGAGGGAGGAGTCAGAGAGAGAGAGAGAGAGGGATCAGAGAGAGAGAGGGGGGTGAGAGAGAGAGAGCGAGAGAGAGAGAGAGAGAGAGAGAGAGAGAGAGAGAGAAGGGGTGTCAGAGAGAGAGAGAAAGGTCGGAGCGAGAGGGGGATCGTAGAGCGAGAGAGAGGTCGGAGAGAGAGAGCGAGTGCGGGGTCGGGGAGAGAGAGAGAGAAAGGTTGGAGAGAGAAAGAGGGGTCGGAGAGAGGGGGGGTCGCAGAGAGAGAGAGAGAGAGAGAGGTCAGAGAGAGTGGAGAGAGAGGAGGATCTAAGAGAGAATCATGTATGTACATGCTGTTTGTAGCCACCAGATGGTGTCATTGTTGGAGGTACTGAGCAGCATGCACATGGTGCTGCGCAGGTATAAAAGGCCAGCCATTTGTGAATCAGGCACTTTGGGCCGTAATAAAGCAGAGCCAAGGTTGTACCTTGTTCAATTAAACAGGACTCAGTTTGTACCTTTATTGCATACATTACATTTGGCGACGAGAATAAAAGAACTTTTGTTTGCAAAATGAGCACAATTGGATTGGATTTTTAGAGCGATTCGTGGAGGGAGAAGATTGAGCAGACTTTGTGAGCCATTTGAACTAGTGCTTCGTAGCCACCAAAATGAAGTGGGTCGACGATGCAGATCGGCGCCGGGCCGTGTTCCTCGCTGTGTGCAGTTCAAAGATCTATGGTCTGATAAAGAATGCCTAGTGATCCAACAGAGAAAACATACGAGGAGTTGTGTACATTGGTACGGGAGCACCTCAAACCAGATGACAGCATCTCGAGATACAGGTTTTATACACACGTTCGATCAGAGGGCCAGAGTGCGGCAGAATTTGTTGCCGACGTGAGATGTCAAATAGGACCGTACAAGTTCGGGACGGTGTTGGCAGACATGCTGCGGGACTTCTTTGTTATCAGTATCAACCACGAGGTGATCCTGCTCAAACTTCTGGCGGTGGAGGTGTTGGACTTAAAAAGGGCCATCCAGATCACTCAATCATGTATGATGACGGGCAGGAGTCTAAAGCAAATAGCAGTGAAGAACTGAACCTCGGAAAACACTGTAAATGTGATGATTCGGCGGTTGGCAGAGCGACACATGGCAGGGCCAATCCGGCTGCGTTCACGAAACCTGTGGCTGCCCAAAGTGTGCCAGTGGGAATGTATCCGACTTCTCTGTGTTGGCGTTGTGGGGGCACCAGCAGTGTCGATTTAAGCAATATAGTTGCAAAGGCTGTCTGAGAGCGGGGCATCTCCAGCGCAAGTGTCCGCAGATGAGCAAGTGAGCTGCGACACACCACGTGGAGGATGAGAGTCAGACTAGCACGGATCCGGATACGCAATCCGAGATGCCAGAGGAGGAAGTGTATGGACTGTACTCTTTCATAGCCAAGAGTAAAGCAATTTTGATTAATGTGAAGTTGAACGGGCATACCAATATCGATGGAACTGGACACGGGGGCGAGTCAATCGATCATGAACGAGAGTGTATTTTATAAGCTGTGGGATACTAAGACTGTGAGACCCATGCTGAGCCCTGTTAATGCCAAGCTGCACAAAGAACTGATAAAGGTTATTGGCAGTGCACAAATTAATGTGTCATATAACGGTGTGGTTCACGAGTTACCGCTGTGGATTGTTCCAGGCAATGGCCCAACGCTGCTCGGCAGGAGCTGGTTGGAGAAAATCAGATGCGACTGGAACGACATAAAGGCGTTGTTGTCGGAGGAAGATACATGTGCCTCTCACTGTTCGAACCGGGTATCGTCAACTTCACGGGAGCCAAGGTGCAGACCCATGTGGACTCAGATGCAAGACCCGTTCATCTTAAAGCTCGGGCAGTGCCGTATATGAGGGAGAAGGTTGAAATCGAACTGAACAGACTCTGGCGTGAAGGGATCATATCACCGGTCGAATTTAATGAATGGGCCAGCCCCATTGTTCCTGTGCTGAAAAGTGATGGCATACTCAGAATCTGTGGAGACGACAAGGATTCGATGAACAGGGTTTCGAAACAAGATCAGTACCCGTTACCGAAAGCTGATGACTTGTTTGCGACACTACCCAGAAGGAAGTCGTTCACAAAACTGGACTTGACGTCGACCTATATGACACAGGAGTTGGTCGAGACGGCAAAGAGACTTACATACATTAACACGCACAAAGGACTGTTATTTACTAGAGACGCCCTTTTGGAATTCGCTCAGCTGCAGCAATATTCCAGAGGAATAAGGAAAGTCTACTGAAGTCCATTCCCAGATGACATCCTGATCACTGGTCATGACTCCAAGGAACATCTGAACAACCTGGAAGAGGTTCTACTGTGTTTGGACAGAGTGGGACTGAGACTTAAACGCTCAAAGTGCATTTTCATGACACCGGAGGTCGAATTCCTCAGGAGGAAAATCACCGCTGATGGCATAGACCTACTGATGTGAAAACCAAGGCCATCAAGAATGCACCCAAGCCACAGGACGTGACGGAGCTGCATTCATTCCTGGGTCGACTTAACTACTTTGGTAACTTCCTACCGAAATTGAGCACCTTACTTGAACCACTGCACATGCTATTGAGAAAAGGCAACAACTGGGTGTGGGGCGCATTGCAAGACAGAGCTTTCGAGAAAGCCACCGATCTGCTTTGCTGGAATAAGCTGCTGCTGGTACATTATGACCCATGTAAACGTTTAGTTTTGGTCTGTGACGCATCATCATATGGAATTGGTTGCGTGTTACAACAAGCCAATGGGTCGGGGAAACTTCAACCTGTCGCGTATGCATCCAAAAGTTTGTCTTAAAGCAGAAAGAGCCTACAGCATGGTTGAAAAAGACGCTTTAGCGTGTTTGTACGGTGTTAAAAAGATGCATCAATACCTTTTCGGCCTGAGGTTCGAATTAGAGACCGATCACAAGCCGCTCATTTCGTTGTTTTCCGAGAGCAAAAGTATCAATACTTCATCCCGCATCCAAAGGTGGACGCTGACATTATCTGCCTATGATTATATCATTCACCACAGACCTTGCACAGAGAATTGTGCTGATACTTTGAGCCGGTTGCCATTGCCCACACCGGAGATGGAAACGCCACAACTGGCAGATTTAATGTTAATCATGGATACTTGTAAGTGAAGCTACCCCTGTCTGCCATACCTAAGCAAATGTGCGAGGAGGCCAAACCGTACATTCGTCATAAGGATGAACTGTCTATTCAAGCAGATTGCATATTGTGGGGCAATCATGTTGTAATGCCTAAGAAAGGGAGAGAGAAGTTTGTGCGTGAGTTACACAGCACACATCCGAGTATAGTGATGGTGAAGGCCATCACCAGGTCCCACGTATGGTGGCCAGGAATTGATTCTGAGCTGGAAGCATGTGTGCATCAGTGCAACACTTGCATGCAGTTCAGCAAAGCACCAGAGAAATCGCCGCTGAGTCTGTGGTCGTGGTCATCCAAACCTTGGTTCAGGATCCATGTAGATTTTGCAGGTCCCTTCCTGGGCAAGATGTTTTTAGTGGTGTTGGATGCTTATTCAAAGTGGATAGAATGCATAATCATGTCATCCAGTATGTCCACGGCAACCATCATCATCATCATCGTATCGAGGATGACTTGCTTCCACACCAAAAAGGAATGAGTTCACAGGTGTTTCAATGAAGGACCTAATATTCCAGGTCCTGAACTAAATCCTGAAGGGTGGAAGATGCCTGTGCGGGGATTTTTTTTAAACGTGTGGTGACCCTTGTACACCAGCCACCACACGGGCTTGACAGAGCTAGGTCTTGGTCCAGTGGCAAGGGTTAACCAGGACTAACTGGAGACCAACTCTGCTGCACAGACCGAGCGCACACACATATCGCAGTGTGGGCTGGCCCGTGCTGCCCCTGGGCCTTCGCCTCTCCTAGGCCCCGGTCACTTCCCTCTACGGACTCTTGCCGCTCCTTCACACCTCCTACTGTGCCTGCCCGCACTGCAATCAGTGACTGGCTTCGTAGCCATCGTCCTCCTGCAGCAGCACGCGCTGCTCCCTGCAGTGGTACGCTGCCGCACGCTGCTCCCTCCAATGGCCCCGGCCTGCTGATGTTCTTGCAGGCCGGGACCGCGCCGATTTCCGGGCCGGGCCACCGCACGCTGTGTAGGATTCAGGGTTCACCCCTCCCTCCTCCGACCTGCCACAGCATGGCTCCCCTAAACACCTTTACTCCTCTTCACACTAAGCGACCGCCGCGCTGGCCTTCTCTTCCCGCACAGCAACGTGGCCACAGAATATCCGCTCGATACTGTGAGCTTGCAATGGGCCCTTTAGGTAGCGAGGTGCAGGAGTGGGGTTGGGGTAGGAGCGCCAGAATCCCCCCAAACTCTCCGCAGAGCACGACTGTCCCGCGACCTTATGAGCTTGAGGATCTCGACTGGCAGAAACTAGGCCGCGGAGCCTGACTGGGGCCTCGTCCTGGACGTACACTGCAGAGCGGGGAGCGGAGGGGAGTGGGCCCGGGGGTCACGCTACAGAGCGGGAGAGGGAGGGGAAGGGAGTAGGACCAGGGCCACACTACAGAGCGGGAAGGGGAGGGGAGTGTCCCAGGGCCCACATTACAGAGCGGGGAGGGGAGGGGGTCATTGGCCTGGGGCCCACACTACAGAGCGGGAGGGGAGGGGGTCGTGGTCTCACGACCCCCTCCCCTCCCCGCTCTGTAGTGGGCAGTGGGGGTGAAGACGGGGTAAACCTTCACCTGCCCACCTAGCACAGGATCTGCCCGGTTCCCATGCCCAGTTTCGAACCCACCCTACCCCCCCACCGCCCTCCCCCCGAGGAGACGAATTTAAAAATTCTGCCCAAACTGTTATGTCCTTAGATGCTCTGACAATGACTCCACAAGGCAAAGTATTGTACATGAACTGCAGTGACCTTAGTCCATTTAATATAACCCCAGAGTGAGGATACCACATGGTGGACTCCCTTTTATACCTGAGTACCTGTGGTGTACAGGTGACCCCTGGGCCTCCATCGGTTTCGCCCTCTGGTGGTGCCAACATAGTGTATACAGTGTGACCCTTGTTGATGGTACCTCTGGTAAACAAGTCTCCATCTTATGCAACCATACAGTGACTACACAGAAAGTATATCTATAGTATACATATATAACATCACTCTCCCCAAAGTCTTTTGTGTCAATACCTTTGCACTATGTGCTCTGGCCTAGCTCTCCCCAGAGTTACGTGTCAATAGCCCTTGCACCTTGGCTGTGTTTTGGCTTGGCTCTCACCCCGTTAACCCTGAAGGAATGCAAAATTCACGAGAACCCCCCCTGTGTTTCGGCTCAGTCGAAAGGAAATTTAATTTGGCACTACCGACTGAAAAGTTTGGAACCCTAAAGTGCTTATGGAAAAAACTACGAACTTTAATAGAATTTTGGATTTCAAAAGACAAATTCAAGGCTGTGGGCGGGCCTAAAGAACTAACAGGAGACAGTCTGATTAAGTGAGGCTACCTGGGTGTGAGGACTGACGTAACCTGTCTGGTGAAATGGGTATTCGAGAATCCTTCTCCACAAGAGATATTTACATTAAAAAATCACCCAGAGATAGCGACCGATCCACATGGGTCTGGAAAACCATTTCAGCATATAGATCACAAAGAGACCCAATCCAGCCTGTATGCGAAAAACTAAGCACAAAAGAACATTGCAATTACTAAACTAATAATTCCATCAGGAAACAGTTTTCGAACATCAACCCACCCAAAACATATCAACTTTTAACGAGCCCGCCAAAATATTACAAAGAACCAAGCCCGCCAAATTTAAACAAAGAATTCTGAACAGATTTGGCACTAAGATTAGAACCACAAGCCCTCTGTTTCAACAGAGGGTATGACTAACAGGCTAGTACCACACTACGTTTGTGTCATCACGACAAGGAGAGAAACCAATGCGACAGTTGTAAACTAACTTCTCCAGCCTCGAAGTCCTGAAGGAAGACAGAACACCACCATCGCGGCAGCAACCGACCACAGCCAATGTGGTATCAACGGAAAACCACCGCGATCGACCAAACTCGAACAAAACTCCAACAGGATAAAACCGAAGAATCGAAAAGTTTCCACTCTACAATCTAATCCTGACCTACCAACGGGTAAAACATTACCTAACAGACTGTAGAAACCTATTTCTAGCCAAAGCAAGTGGGTACTTACCCCATAGATCCAAGATGCACCTTACCGCATCAGCGGACTCAACCCAACTGAAGATTGCGCAGCAAGACGCCTTCTCCGATGATCGGGGTATGGCAACCAGACCCTACCGCATCCAGTGAACCCTGAAACCGCGATCTACCGTTAACTGTCAAAAGGATTGGTAAGCATAGTCTCTGCCTGCCCTGGAGTCCAACCAAGCAAGAATTAGGCATTAGGAGGTGGGAGGTGTAATTCTACTGTAACCCCCTTTGAATTTGTAGTGTACGGTTCTTTATTAGTGTGATTATAAGTTTGACATTGTATTGTCCCTTATTAGAATGATTATAAGTTTTGACATTGTACTTTCTTATTAGAGTAATCATAAGTTTGTGATTTCTTGACTGTAATAAAAACAAACTTCTTTTGCATCAAACCAGTGTCCTTTGCACTTTGTCACATCCCCCAAATAAATAAGTCTAGAACCCAAGAGAGTGGGAGTGATTCGAACCGCTCAAGTTGGTCACAAGGGAACCTGACCCGCTCATAGAGACCACCCCTTACAAAAATGTGACCGCGGCAGGACTCTGGTACAGGGGCTGTGATGTGGAGAGTGCTGGTTTGGGGCAAAGAACCAAAATGGAAGAGAGGATTTCCTCCTAAGTGTATAAGAAAGTGAATGTCACGAAGGAATGGGTGCTTGGACTATTGCGCGCTGAGCATCCAGCTGACGCTGCAGCCCAGTGGGCAGCAAGTAAAGATCACAAGGAAGCAGTAGAGAAGGCAATTTGGTTGGTCTGTCTACAGCGACATGTCCAACTCCTAGACAGAATGAATGAAACACGACAGGCAGAGTTATGGGAATGTGCAGAGAACTGTCAGGAAAGGGTTATGTCAGAAGAAAGATTATCGGGAGAACTCCGTAAGCTAAAACAGGAAAGGACCCAGATAATGGAAAGATTTAAAAACAGTCAGGACTATTTTCAATGTCAGGTTACCGAGGCCAAAAGTAATGCAAAGTCACTGATGGAGGAAAGCACTCGCCTCACCCGACAAGTAAAAGATCTCCAGGAAAGGTTAAAAGATGTGCAGGCAGCGAATAAAGTAGCTAGCACTAATGGGTTTGAATCGGGAGACCACGGTCCCTGTCAGCAACAAATTAAAAGTTTAAACATTGCTCTGTCCAAGGCAAAAGGCATGGTGTGCCTAATAAGCCCGTGTATGCCCCAGGTAAACCTGGAAGAGAAGGAGGAAACTACCTGGCCATTACCTGTGGCACCGGTGACTGCACCGATTCAGCAGCAGGAGGGGTGAACGAGCTGTGAGGCAGACAGGGATAGTGAACCACAACCACCTGTGGCACCGAGTTTCAGCTCGGCTTGGCCACAGGGAGGAGGGGTAGGCGAGCCAGAACAGGGAGAGCCAGAACCAGGGCCAATGTGCCCGGTCCGGCAACAGAGGTTTGGCCCGCCCACCATTGCCGGGGGTCCAGGGCCTCTGGAAAGTCAGTTTGTGGTCCCCCACACCCCCACCAGCTTAGGGCTATGATAGGCCACCTGGGAAAGCTAACTCCAAAGGGAGACCCCTCGGTTCACTTTATGCAGGTGGAACAGGCAGGGGATATTAATGGGTGCGATGATGCAGAAATGGCAAAGATGCTCCTCCTATCTCTAGACAGCAAGCTGTACCAGTCCTTCTCTACTGAGAGCAAAAGCGGACGGAGAACGCTTGCTGCCATCCAGAAAGACATTTTAGAAGCTATGGGAGTCCCTTCTCTAGAGTGGAGAAAACGGTGCAGCTCACAGGAGAAACCCCACAGGCTTTCACAGTCCGGCTGTGGCCGGTGTACAAAAGCGCCTGTAGTGGGGACATAGACAGAGATCACTTAAACCTGGATGAGTTAGCACACTGGCTCTGAAGCCTAATAGCTAACAGTTTACCCAGAATAAGAACCAAGGCTGAGGCCTGGTTTGACCCCAGAGATCCCCAAGCCGCAGAACAGGGAGTGCTTAAGCAACTGACCCTAGCTTACAGAAATGGCAGAGGGACAGAAGAGCACCCACAAAAGGGAAGGGTTCACGAAATCCGATCGAGCCAAGATAAGAGGGAATGGCGCCATGAGGGGGGCAACCCCTCCGATAGAAAACGTACCTGCTTCGGGTGCGGAAAAAGTGGGCACTGGATAAAGGATTGCAGAAATCCTTGGAAGAATAGTGCAGGAAAGAGTTCTCCAGCACTGGCCAAAAGACCGAGACAGATAAGCCAGTCCCTCCCCACTCGTTTAATACCTTTTTAACTGTGCTCCGAGCCATGTTAGATGGCCCTGGGAAGGTAGCCACCGCCACTGTTACTGAGATTCCATCTGCCCTCTCCCAACCAAAACCATGACTAGGACAGGCACAGCCTGTCCACCTGTGTTCCCTCGAGTATGATGCGTGGGGGAGCTCGACCGTACATGGAGGTGGAAAAGGTGAAAGGGACTTACCTGCTGGACACCGGTGCCTCAAGCACCCTTGTCTATGCAGCTAACCCCGCCGCCTCACCTCTGTCAAACGGGGTCCCCTGTAGCTTGGTGGGTTTCACAGGCACTGAACAGACTGGCTCACTCTCAAATCCGCTCTCCATTCATTTAGGTACACGCCACACTAAGTGAACTTGTGTCCTGATAAAATGAGAGCAGAAAAGGAGAGGGATCCTGGGGGCTGACTTCATCCTAGGCCACGGGATCCTGGTGGATTTAAGAAACCACTGTCTTTGGGGGTCAGTCTGTACGGGACAGGAGAGTGAGGTGATGGTTATCCCGGGAAAACAGGGAAAAGGGACGGTGTGCACCATGAAACCAAAGGAGGATTACGACCTTGAATCATTGGTCAGTAACACTCTGATCGAATACCAAGAATATGTGAGGGCAAACCTTGCAGCTTTTGCCATTCACAAACACGACTGTGGGAGAATAAACGGGGTCGAGGTTAGCATAGATGGGGACCCCATGACCCAACCACAGAAACAGCATAACTTCCCCAGGAGGCAGACATGGGAGCAGCCTTGGGTTCTCTGGTTAAACAGCGGGTATTGAGACCAATAGCTACCCATGTGAACTCTCCATTGTGGCTGGTTAAGAAACCGGACAACTCCTGGAGAGCCACGGTGGACTATCGGGTACTCAACCGTAACATCCCCGCCTGTGCACCCACCATTGCTGCTGCCGTTGACCTCATTGGAAGTATCCCAGCCTCCATGACCACCTTCACTGTGCTGGATATTTCCAACGGGTTCTGGTCCATACCTTTAAGAAGGGAAGATCAGTACAAGTTTGCTTTTACCTTTAAAGAGCAGCAATACACTTGGAACTGTCTCCCTCAGAGCTTCCACAACAGCCCCAGTATTTTCCATCAGTGTATGGCCAACTGTTTAAAGAGTCTCAGCAGACCCCAGCAATTAGTACAGTATGTGGATGACCTGCTCCTGTTCACCGATGAGGGGGAGGAGCATGGCTACTGCTGGCTGAACTGCTGAAAAACGAGGGATTTAAAGTAAACCCCAAGAAGGCACAGATCGGTCTGAAGGAAGTAAAATTCCTGGGACTGGCTGTGCGCTGGGGAAAGAGCCATTGACAAAGCTAGAAGGGAAGCAGTGCAGAAGTTACCCACCTCCAACACAGTAACAGGAGTAAGATCTTTTCCAGGGCTAACCTGGTACTGCAGAGATTTCATTGAGGATTATGCAGCCACAGCAGCCCCTCTGCTCCGACTCCTACAAAAGGGAGTGGAGTGGGAATGGGACAAAGGTTGTCAGGCAGCATTTATCCAACTCAAGAAAGACCTGCAGACTGCACCAGCTCTAGGGGCCATCGATGGGGGTAAAGAGTTTCTCCTGGAGGTAATAGCCAGTGGGAACAGCCTGAGTGCAGTACTGCTCCAAGAGCGGCACGGCCGGCTGAGACCAGTGGTCTACTCCTCCAGGATACTCACGGACGTGGAGAAGGGATACTCCAACTGTGAGCGGCACCTCCTAGCCACTCACTGGGCTGTGAAAAGATCACTGATCTTCACAGGGGGGTTCCCCTATCACACTCCTTACCCATCATACACCCACCCAAATGTTCCTGGACGGGAGAATCAAGGACGGGACAGTGAGCAGTGCCCGCATTGCTCGCTGGACCCTGCTCCTCTCTCAAATGGACCTACGGGTAAAGGGTCTCTGCGAGCCAAGACTCGCAGCCAACATGATTTATAAAGGGACAGCCCACCGGTGTTCCATAGAAGGGGTATGGGAAATGAATAGAGGTTTTCGGGCCGGGTTACACCCCACAGGCCGAGAGATCTATGTGGATGGTTCAAGCACAGTACCTGCAGGTGAATGACTCACAGGCTGTGGAGTTTATGACCCCGAGGCAGGCATTGTCCTGGCGATTAAACTCCCCAGTGCTATGAGCGCCCAGCACGCTGAACTATCTGCGGTGATGTACGTAGTCACACACCCCGAAGAATTCCCTACCTCATACACGATTTGCTCGGACAGTATGTTCACATGCAATTCGTGTATGGAGTACCTGGCTATCTGGTCCCACCGCGGATACACATCCGCAGACGTGAGACCCCTGGCAATCAAGCCCCTACTGGAAAAGATCACGAAAGCCGTAGGGGAGGAAGGGAATATCTACATACATAAAGTGAAGGCACATTCCGCCACTGAACCCTGTAGCGAGGGAAACCAGCAGACTGACATGTTGGCCAAGCAGGGAGCCCGCACGGGCAAGCTCTGGGATCCGTACAATCCAGGACCCATCGCAGCAGTCAGGGGTAGAATGAGACCGTAGGGAAGGCAGGGGTAGCTTTGCCCCCGGACCTAAAAACGGTACAGACCCAAGACCCCGTCCTCAAAACTGTCCTGAACACGCTAGCTAAAGGGGAAAGGATAGACGGTCCGTGCGGCATCGCAGCAATTGCCATTAAAGAAGGCATGCTGTTCAATGGGGAGCAATGGGTTGTACCGCAACAACACTGGAGAGAATTCCTCCAGCTGGCCCATGAGGGTCCAGGAGCAGGATACCCCGGACCTGAGACCACTTGGCAATGAGTGGAACAGGCAGGATGGTGGCCAGGACTCAGGGAAGACGTCTGCGAGTTCTGTGCTGGCTGTCTGGTGTACGCGGCCAACAACCCCGACCCCCAGAAAAGAAAGGTGTCTATGGGACATATCAGGAGGGTAGAGGGACCCTGGCAGTCGATCCAAATCGATTAAATTGGGCCCCTACCCACTGCCCAGAGAGGTTACAAGTACTGCCGAGTACTGGTGGATGTAGTCACCAAATGGGTGGAAGCCTTCCCATGCCGAACAGCCACTGCCCTGGGAACAGCCAGGATTCTGGTCAGAGAAGTGTTCTCTCGATGGGGACTACCACAATACGTGGAGTCCGACCAAGGGAGTCACTTCACCGGGCAGGTGATGCAGGAGACCCTTAAGGTGCTCGGCATCAAAGGGAAATGGCATGTCACCCACAACCCGCAGTCATCGGGCCTGTGGAGCGTTTAAACCGCAGCATCAAAGAAAGGCTGTGCAAAGAGACAGGGGACTCATCCAAAGGGTGGGAAGAGGCCCTACCACTGGTCCTCATGGGGATCCGGGCCAGCCAGTCAAAGAGCACGGGGTACTCCCCGTACGAGCTCATGACCGGCAGAGCCATGCGAACCCCCACCCATGTGTTAGCCCCGGTACTCACGGAAGGTCAGCTTAGGGAAACGAACCGGGAGATCTTTGTCAGGAATCTGTTTGAACACCTCAAACAGATTCACTGGCAGGCTGCTAACAACATGGGAAAACAGCATCGGAGCAACCAACTGCTGCTAGAACCCTGCAAGGATCACTAGTGGAGATAGGGGACCAGGTTATGGTGAGAAACTACGCAAGAGTAGGGGTCTTTGAGGCACTGTACATGGGACCATACCATATTGTTGACAAGGCAAGGCCCATTGTCTATGCCATAAAATTTCCCCGCCGTACAAAGTGGTTTCACATAAATCAGTGCAAACTTTTCAACCCAGGGGCAACAGCTAAACGTAAGGGACAGCCTAAAACTGTAAACCGTACTAAAGACAGGGACCCCCAGCCAACAACCCCCCACTGTGGAAATCCCACAGGGGATGTGGCAGACCCACAGACTGCACCTAGGGGGGCGGTGGACTGTGTTACTGGAGGGGCTGTCCCCCCAATCATTTGCAACTCGGATGTAGCCCCCAGCAGCTGTAACCTTAAGAAGAACTCCCCGCACACCACGGCCAAAGACACCGTGGTCACCAGCGCTACAATTTAAATGGTTCAGCCCCGGGAGGGGGACCAGCCGCAAAAGGCCACCTAAGGTCAGAGACCAGCCCGTGAGCAGGGACACCCAGTCAGTAGCCTCGGGCAACGAGGGACCCTCAGACGAGATAGCGGTGGACCAGCCACCAAGTGAGAGTCCCCAGCCCGTAGCACTCGAGCAGGCAGAACTCCCAAAGGAGCAGTGTGCTGCAGCACCGGAGGGGACGTTCCCCCGATAGTGTGGGACTCAAACCCGTGTCCGGTCAGGGTACTTAGGGTTAGACGGTGCAGGCCGACCTATTACCGACCTCGCTGGGCACCCAGTGGGAGAAGAAGAAAGAGAGAAGGCAGGAATTAACCTGGCCACCCGGAGACGGGTGGCAGATGTACATATATAGCGATGTGAAATTAAGGATGCTTAGTGAAGAAGTTTAGAATAGTGTAAGATGTATCTGTGTAATGATAAGTATATATGTATTAGTTACTGGGGTAAGGAAAATAATCTACTTGTGCAGCTGTTAAAGCAGCATAGGCCGGGTAATACCCGGGAGTAAGAAGAATCTACTGGTATGGCTATTAAGGAAGCACCGGTGTAAGAGGGAGTGGTCTCTATGAGGGGGTCAGGTTCCCTTCTGGCCAACTTGAGCGGTTTCGAATCGCTCCCACTCCCTTGGGTTCTGTACTCTGGATTTATTTGGGGGGTGTGACAAAAGTGCAGAGGACACTGGTTTGATGCAAAGAACGTTTATTACTCTAGTAAGAAAATACACGGCCAAACTTACAATCACTCTAATAAAGGACAGTACAAGGAAAGGTACAAGGTCAAACTTATAATCACTCTAATAAAGTACCATACACTACACATTCAAAGGGGGTTGCAGTAAAATTATACCTCCCACCTCCCAATACCTAATTCTAGCTAGGTTAGTCTCCAGGGCAGGCAGGGACTTATGCTTACCAATCCTTTTGATAGATGATGTTCTTCCTTCCTTCAGGACTTCAAGACTTTGAGGCTGGAGAAGTTAGTTTACAACTGTCACGTTGGTTTCTCTCCTTGTCGTATGAGGTCGTAGCAACCACCTCTCTCCCCTCTCACTCCTCTCTCTCTCCTCTCTCTAACCTCTGTTGAAAACAGTGGCCAGTTATACGATTTCAGTGTTCTAATCTTGTCGCCCAATCTGTTCACAATCCTTTGTAATATTTTGTCGGGCTCGTTAAAGTTGATATGTCTTGGGTGGGTTGATGTTCGAAAACTGATGGAAATATTAGTTTGGTAATTGTAATGTTCTTTTGTGCTTAGTCTTTTGCATACAGGCTGGATTGGGCCTCTTTGTGATGTATATGCTGAAATGGTTTGTCCAGACCCATGTTGATGGGGAGCTATCTCTGGGTGATACTGTGATGGTAATGTCTCTTGTGGAGGAAGATTTTCAAATACTCATTCTTCCAGACAGGTTAACTCCGTCCTCACACCCAGACAGTCCCAATAATCAAGTGGACTTCTTTTGTTCCCTAGGTCAGTCTACAGGCTTGAATTTGTCTTGTAAAAGTTCATAATTCTATTAAAGTTCGTAGTTTCTTCCATAAGCACTTTAGAGTTCCAAACCTTTCGGAAGATAGTCCCAAATTAAATTTCCTTTCGAATGAGCCCAAACACAAGGGCGGCGGGGTGGTGAGATAACGAGCAGAATGACTGAAAGATAAAGTTAAAAGCAGACATCAGTCCACAAGGAACTAAATAAGACAGCCAGTCAATTAAAGACTATGAGCTCAAATTGGAACTCAGTCACCTTTGTCAAGCCAGAGAGCTTACTCAGGTCTAGACAATCTGTTTTATGTGCCCCTACAAGGAAAGAGGACAGTATGGAAAGGATCCTGTTCCTGCTGGTCCTGATAAGGATGAGCAGCGGTGACCGAGGAGACGTGGAAGAATCCCTCATTTACAGGTGTTCAGGAGGAAGAGCACCGATCGTAACCGCCGGGGGTGGCCCCGAGACGTGGAAGAACTCGCCGTTTACAGCCACGAGGGAAGATGCCCAGGATGGCTGGGATCGAATTCTACCCGCGACTCCAGCCAGGAAGGTTTTACCTACGGAGAGGCCTCACTTCCATGCCCCCGGATGCAGATCATCGCTGCCCGAGTCAGTGATACGGAGGGAAAGTGTGTGTTTGACTTGCAAAGGAAGCATTCCCCTGGGAAGATAGTGGTGGCTCAGAAAACTCAGCCAGGACGCATGGGACCAGGAATCGGACTGGGAAAGACTCAGCAATGATACGTACCGAACCATCACGGGGACACGGGGAGGAGTAAAAGTATGTTGGGACAAATGGTGGGAATCCGAACAAGAAATTTATGTTTGCATGCGGGGATCAGAGAGTATTTGCCCCGCAGGCATATCGATCGCCTTCACCAGGCAATGGCAAGATGAAGGGGAAGGGATGGGGTGGGATTCTAGCCCACACGAGTATGCGGTCCCACACTCCCCACTCCCAATTAACGGCACCGAACTAAGAGCACACATTAAGAAACCCCTGCCCACAAACACGCACAGTAATAGAAAGGTGTCCGACCAGCACCAAGGGACCTGGGAATGGATTAGTATTGATACCGACAGAAAAGGTGTTATATCAGAGAGTATGTTATGCAGTAGCTTCAGTAATATTAAACCTTACCGAGGTACACCTAGCTGCATGGTGTCCGAAGGAAACAGAGCTGCTATACCAGGCCCTACTTAGAGACACGTTCAAGAAATTTTATGAGTTAGACTTTGGAAATGTAGACAAAGCAGACCTATACACCCTAAATGCTAGTGACACCATGGGCTCAGGGAGACCTAGAAGGGGAATCATAAACGACGTTTTCACTACCTACAATACAGCATCCTCTGTAATAAATAGCCGAGATGACATAGAACTGCAAACACAGATAAACAGTTTGAAGACCCAATTGAGAAAAATCCTGAAACAGGAGAACACAGTAGTAGGATCAAAACTACACGAGGACCAGGCTATGACTGTCCATTTAAAGGAAATAGTGACTGAGCTGGAAAAACATCCACAGACAGTGAATGCACTCATGCGGGAGGATAGAAACGCTTCGGACCAGGCATGGGGCATGGTTGTTGGGCGAGGGCCACAACAACCTGGGGGATTTAAAACAAGGTGTAGTCCCCTCTTTGATCAGTAACAAGCACCTCGCAGCCCTCCAACTGTACAGCAATTCACTAAGCCCATGCCAGCTCCGCCTAGCATCTGAAGTCTACCGTGTCCCAGTAGACTGTGGGAAATCTAACCACACCATTATGGGGATAGTACTAAGGATGCGGTCATGGGTGGGACAGCCCGACCCGCACCGGTATACCGGGTGGAGAACATTGGAGTTATTCAGGGAGTTGCACACATTCGTTTCGCAGCGGTCCCACCCTATGTCATAAAGTGGGAACACGCTGTAACGGGTACTGACCTCTCCGGGTGCCGGAGCCGGGATGCACACATAATACTGTGTCCCCAGTACTTGAGTGCCCATTCAAAGTCACAGTGTGTGTTTAAAGCTGCTGTTGCACAGCCTATTAACTGCATCATGGAAGTAATGGCGCGAGACCATGTAGCATACATAGAGGGTGGGACATATTGTGTCACCAGTGCGCCCCACTACCAACATGGACACTTCTGGTGTCCGGTAAGTGACAGCAGTTTTTGCTTCAAACCTGAGGCATCAGTTCAAGTGGCCCAGGAACGGATTGTCCCCATTCCTGAACCCTCCACTGTCCACCTCACAGTGAAGGAAAACATTACAAACCTGCAGGATTATGTTGTACATTTTGGCTATGCAATTGCCCCTCGACCCGAACATTTTACCGCTCTGCGAAAAGCTGTAATTATCTCACAAAAACACTTCTACACTCTGGAACACAAAACCATTGAGATAGGGAAAAAGATTCATGAGATCACCATTCTGCAGAGGAGGACAAAGGATTTGATTAGAGCAGGGAAAATAGAGTACGAGAGGAAGCTTGCAGGGAACATTAAGACGGACTGCAAAAGTTTCTATAGGTATGTAAAGAGAAAAAGGTTAGTAAAGACAAACGTAGGTCCCCTGCAGTCAGAATCAGGGGAAGTCATAACGGGGAACAAAGAAATGGCAGACCAATTGAACAAGTACTTTGGTTCGGTAATCACTAAGGAGGACACAAACAACCTTCCGGATATAAAAGGGGTCAGAGGGTCTAGCAAGAAGGAGGAACTGAGGGAAATCCTTATTAGTCGGGAAATTGTGTTGGGGAAATTGATGGGATTGAAGCCCGAAAAATCCCCAAGACCTGATGGACTGCATCCCAGAATACTTAAGGAGGTGGCCTTGGAAATAGCGGATGCATTGACAGTCATTTTCCAACATTCCATAGACTCTGGATCAGTTCCTATCGAGTGGAGGGTAGCCAATGTAACCCCACTTTTTAAAAAAGGAGGGAGAGAGAAAACAGGGAATTATAGACCGGTCAGCCTGACATCAGTAGTGGGTAAAATGATGGAATCAATTATTAAGGATGTCATAGCAGCGCATTTGGAAAGAGGTGACATGATAGGTCCAAGTCAGCATGGATTTGTGAAAGGGAAATCATGCTTGACAAATCTTCTGGAATTTTTTGAGGATGTTTCCAGTAAAGTGGACAAAGGAGAAGCAGTTGATGTGGTATATTTGGACTTTCAGAAGGCTTTCGACAAGGTCCCATACAAGAGATTAATGTGCAAAGTTAAAGCATATGGGATTGGGGGTAGTGTGCTGACATAGATTGAGAACTGTTTGTCAGGCAGGAAGCAAAGAGTAGGAGTAAATGGGTACTTTTCAGAATGGCAGGCAGTGACTAGTGGGGTACTGCAAGGTTCTGTGCTGGGGCCCCAGCTGTTTACATTGTACATTAATGATTTAGACGAGGGGATTAAATGTAGTATCTCCAAATTTGCGGATGATACTAAGTTGGGTGGCAGTGTGAGCTGCGAGGAGGATGCTATGAGGCTACAGAGTGACTTGGATAGGTTAGGTGAGTGGGCAAATGCATGGCAGATGAAGTATAATGTGAATAAATGTGAGGTTATCCACTTTGGTGGTAAAAACAGAGAGACAGACTATTATCAGAATGGTGACAGATTAGGAAAAGGGGAGGTGCAACGAGACCTGGGTGTCATGGTACATCAGTCATTGAAGGTTGGCATGCAGGTACAGCAGGCGGTTAAGAAAGCAAGTGGCATGTTGACCTTCATAGCGAGGGGATTTGAGTACAGGGGCAGGGAGGTGTTACTACAGTTGTACAGGGCCTTGGTGAGGCCACACCTGGAGTATTGTGTACAGTTTTGGTCTCCTAACCTGAGGAAGGACATTCTTGCTATTGAGGGAGTGCAGCGAAGATTCACCAGACTGATTCCCGGGATGGTGGGACTGACCTATCAAGAAAGACTGGATCAACTGGGCTTGTATTCACTGGAGTTCAGAAGAGTGAGAGGGGACCTCATAGAAACGTTTAAAATTCTGACGGGTTTGGACAGGTTGGATGCAGGAAGAATGTTCCCAATGTTGGGGAAGTCCAGAACCAGGGGACACAGTCTAAGGATAAGGGGTAAGCCATTTAGGACCGAGATGCGGAGGAACTTCTTCACCCAGAGAGTGGTGAACCTGTGGAATTCTCTACCACAGAAAGTAGTTGAGGCCAATTCACTAAATATATTCAAAAAGGAGTTAGATGAGGTCCTTACTACTAGCGGGATCAAGGGGTATGGCGAGAAAGCAGGAATGGGGTACTGAAGTTGCACGTTCAGCCATGAACTCATTGAATGGCGGTAGGCTCGAAGTGCCAAATGGCCTACTCCTGCACCTATTTTCTATGTTTCTATGCCTTGGTAGGACCTTTTCTGAAATATAGAGATCCCAGTCTGGATCTGAATCGCTTCCCACACTTTAGTCATTTGTCAACTCGCGATTATTCTTTACTTACCGAGTGAAACGCAAAGGCCGTCAGGTCAGGCACGAAAGGGTGCTGTATGCTCCTTGGCTGAACTTGTGAATCGCGCAGGGAGGGGTGACACCATACTACCATGTTTAATTTGTGTTTGATTTTACCTGCTGTAAAACGCAAAAATCTCGAATATTGTGAGAATGTTACTTAAAGATGTGACTATGTAACTTTATTTTTTACTGAACTTAGAATGTGTTTTGACGATGTGCTTTATTTTACTTTACTTAAACTGTGTATGACTGTATACCGTTATTTTACAGTGAAAACCGAGTAAAAGAGGGACATCATGCTTTAACCGAATTGCAATGACTTTATTCGCCTGTATATTGCATTGCATTTCAATGGGGGATGCAGAGTAATGTTTAGCTAGTATAAATGCAGGGAAGGTTGACTCTCGGGAGCAGGAATTTTGCTTACCTTGATTGAAACTCGAGTGTGGAGTGTCAACAGGGGGGACTGAAGGGGTGCAAAATTCACAAGAATCACCCCCCCCCCCACCCCTTGCCCAGTCTCATTCGAAAGGAAATTTAATTTGGGACTACATACCGAAAGGTTGGGAACCCTAAAGTGCTTATGGAAGAAACTACGAACTTGAATAGAATTTTGGATTTCAAAAGACAAATTCAAGGCTGTGGGCGGGCCTAAAGAACTGACAGGAGACAGTCTGATTAAGTGAGGACTGACGTAACCTGTCTGGCGAAATGAGTATTCGAGAATCCTACTCCACAAGGGACATTAACATCACAAAATCACCCAGAGATAGCTACCCATCAATATGGGTCTGGACAACCATTTTAGCATATAGATCACAAAGAGGCCAATCCAGCCTGTATGCGAAAAACTAAGCACAAAAGGACATTGCAATTACCAAACTAATATTTCCATCGTGAAACAGTTTTCGACCATCAACTCACCCAAAATATATCAACTTTTAACGAGCCCGCCAAAATATTACAAAGAGCCAAGCTCGCTAAATTTAAACAAAGAATTATGAACAGATTTGGCACCAAGATTAGAACCACTGAAATCGAAAACTGTCCCCCTGTTTCAACAGAGGGTATGACTAACAGGCTCGTACCACACTATGCTTGTGTCATCACGACAAGGATAGAAACCAATGTAACAGTTGTAAACTAACTTCTCCACCCTCGAAGTCCTGAAATCCTGAAGGAACGAAGAACATCACTATTGCGGCAGCAACCGACCACAGCCAACGTGGTATCAACGGAAAACCACCGCGATCGACCAAACTCGAAACAAAACTCCATTGGGATAAAACCGAAAAATCGAAAAGTTTCCACTCTACAATCTGATCCTGACCTACCAACGGGTAAAACATTACCTAACAGACTGTAGGAACCTATTTCTAACCAAAGAAAACAGGTACTTACCCAAAGATCCAAAACGCACCTTACCGCATCAGCGGACTCAACCCAACTGAAGATTGCACAGAGAGAAGTCTTTTCCGACCTTCGGGGTATGGTAAGTAGACCCTACCATATCCAGCAAACTCTGAAACCGTGATCTGGAGTTAACTGTCAAAAGGATTGGTAAGCATAGTCCCTGCCTGCCCTGGAGTCCAACCTAGCTAGAATTAGGTATTGGGAGGTGGGAGGTGTAATTCTACTGTAACCCCCTTTCAATGTGTATTGTATGGTTCTTTATTAGAGTGATTATAAGTTTGACCTTGTACCTTTCCTTGTATTGTCCCTTATTAGAACGATTATAAGTTTTGACATTGTACTTTCTTATCAGAGTAATCATAAGTTTGTGATTTCTAGACTGCAATAAAAACAAATCCTTTTGCATCAAACCAGTGTCATAGAAACATAGAAAATAGGTGCAGGAGAAGGCCATTTGGCCCTTCGAGCCTGCACCACTTTTCAATAAGATCATGGCTGATTATTCACCTCAGTACCCCTTTCCTGCTTTCTCTCCATACCCCTTGATCCCTTTAGCCATAAGGGCCATATCTAACTCCCTCTTAAATATATCCAATGAACTGGCATCAACAACTCTCTGCGGCAGAACATTCCACATGTTAACAACTCTCTGAGTAAAGAAGTTTCTCCTCATCTCAGTCCTAAATGGCCTTCCCCTTATCCTAAGACTGTATCCCCTGGTTCTGGACTTCCCCAACATCGGGAACATTCTTCCCGCATCGAACCTGTCCAGTCCCGTTACGTTTCTATGAGATCGCCTCTCATCCTTCTAAACTCCAGTGTATAAAGGCCCAGTTGATCCAGTCTCTCCTCATATGTCAGTCCAGCCATCCCTGGAATCAGTCTGGTGAACCTTCGCTGCACTCCCTCAATAGCAAAAACGTCCTTCCTCAGATTTGGAGACCAAAACTGAACACAATATTCCAGGTGAGGCCTCACCAAGGCTCTGTACAATTGTAGTAAGACCTTCCTGCTCCAATACTCAAATCCCCTCGCTATGAAGGCCAACATGCCATTTGCCTTCTTCACTGCCTGCTGTACCTACATGCCAAATTTCAATGACTGATGAACCATGACACCCTGGTCTCGTTGCACCTCCCCTTTTCCTAATCTGCCGCGATTCAGATAATATTCTGCCTTCGTGTTTTTGTCACCAAAGTGGATAAACTCACATTTATCCACATCAGACTGCATCTGCCATGCATTTGCCCACTCACCTAACCTGTCCAAATCACTTTGCAGCCCCTTACATCCTCCTCGCAGCTCACACCGCCACCCAGTTTAGTGTCATCTGCAAGCTTGGAGTTATTACACTCAATTCCTTCATCCAAATCATTAATATATATTGTAAAGAGCTGGGGTCCCAGCACTGAGCCCTGCAGCACTCCACTAGTCACTGCCTCCCATTTCGAAAAGGACCCGTTTATCCCGACTCTCTGCTTCCTGTCTGCCAACCAATTCTCTATCCAAGCCAGTACATTTGCACACCAATCTCTTATGTGGGACCTTGTCAAAGGCCTTTTGAATGTCCAAATACACCACATCCACTGGTTCTCCCTTGTCCACTCTACTAGTTTCATCCTCAAAAAATTCCAGAAGATTTCCCTTTCATAAATCCATGCTGACTTGGACCGATCCTGTCACTGCTTTCCAAATGCGCAGCTATTTCATCCTTAATAATTGATTCCAACATTTTTCCCACGACTGATGTCAGGCTAACCGGTCTATAATTACCTGTTTTCTCTCTCCCTGCTTTTTAAAAAAAGTGGTGTTACATTAGCTACCCTCCAGTCCATAGGAACTGATCCAGAGTCGATAGACTGTTGGAAAATGATCACCAATGCATCCACTATTTCTAGGGCCACTTCCTTAAGTACTCTGGGATGCAGGCAATCAGGCCCCGGCGATTTATTGGCCTTCAATCCCATCAATTTCCCCAACACAACTTCCCGCCTAATAAGGATATCTTTCAGTTCCTCATTCTCACTAGACCCTCGGTCCCCTAGTACATCCGGAAGGTTATTTGTGTCTTCCTTTGTGAAGACAGAACCAAAGTATTGGTTCAATTGGTCTGCCATTTCTTTGTTCCCTGAATCCAACTGCAAGGGACCTACGTTTGTCTTCACTAATCTTTTTCTCTTCACATATCGATAGAAGCATTTGCAGTCAGTTTTTATATTCCCAGCAAGCTTACTCTTGTATTCTATTTTCCGTCTCTTAATTAAACCCTTTTCTGCTGAATTCTAAATTTCTCCCAGTCCTCAGGTTTGCTGCTTTTTCTGGCCAATTTATATGCCTCTTCCTTGGATTTAACACTATCCTTAATTTCCCTTGTTAGCCACGGCTGAGCCACCTTCCCCATTTTATTTTTACTCCAGACAGGGAAGTACAATTGTTGAAGTTCATCCATGTAATCTTTAAATGTTTGCCATTGTTTACCCACTGTCAACCCGCTAAGTATCCTTTGCCAGTCTATTCTAGCCAATTCACGCCTCATACTGTTGAAGTTAGCTTTCCTTAAGTTCAGGTCCCTAGTTTCTGAATTAGCTGTGTCACTCTCCACTTTATTAAGAATTCTACCATATTATGGTCACTCTTCCCCAAGGGGCCTCACACAACAAGATTGCTAATTAGTCCTTTCTCATTACATATCACGCAGTCTCGGATGGCCAGCTCTCGAGTTGGTTCCTCAACATGTTGGTCCCTCAACATGTTGGTCAAGAAAACCATCCCAAATACACTCCAGGAAATCCTCCTCCACCGCATTGCGACCAGTTCGGTTAGCCCAATCTATATGTAGATTAAAGTCGCCCATGATCACTGCTGTACCTTTATTGCACACATCCCTTATTTCTTGTTTCATGCTGTCCCCAACCTCACTACTACTGTTTGGTGGTCTGTACACAACTCCCAGCAGCGTTTTCTGCCCTTTGGTATTCCGCAGCTCCACCCATACCGATTCCACATCATCCAAGCTAATGTCCCTCCTTACTATTGCATTAATTTCCACTTTAACCAGAAACACCACCCCGCCTCCTTTTCCTTTCTGTCCATCCTTCCCAAATATTGAATACCCCTGGATGTTGAGTTCCCAGCCTTGGTCACCCTGGAGCCATGTCTCCGTGATGCCAATTACATCATACCCGTTAACTGCTATCTGCGCAGTTAATTTGTCCACCTTATTCCGAATACTCCTCACATTGAGGCACAGAGCCTTCAGGCTTGTCTTTTTAAACACACTTTGCCCCTTTAGAATTTTTCTGTAATGTGGCCCTTTTTGTTTTTTGCCTGGGGTTTCTCTGCCTTCCACTTTTACTATTCTCCTTTCTATCTTTTGCCTCTGTCTCCCTTTTGTTTCCCTCTCTCTCCTTGCATAGGTTCCCATCCCCCTGCCATATTAGTTTAACTCCTCCCCAACAGCACTAGCAAACACTCCCCCTCGGTCATTGGTTCCGGTCCTGACCAGGTGCAGACCGTCCGGTTTGTACTGGTCCCACCACCCACAGAACCGGTTCCAATGCCCCAAGAATTTGAATCGCTCCCTTCTGCACCACTGCTCAAGCCACGTATTCATCTGAGCTATCCTGTGATTCCTACTCTGACTAGCACGTGGCACTGGTAGCAATCCTGAGATTACTACTTTTGAGGTCCTACTTTTTTATTAACTCCTATCTCCCTAAATTCATCTTGTTCTTTTACCGATATCGTTGGTACCTATTTGCACCACTACAACTGACTGTTCACCCTCCCTTTTCAGAATGTCCTGCAGCCACTCCGAGACATCTTTGACCCTTGCACCAGGGAGGCAACATACCATCCTGGAGCCTTGGTTGCGGCTGCAGAAACGCCTATCTATTCCCCTTACAATAGAATCCCCTGTAACTATCGCTCTCCCACTCTTTTTTCTGCCCTCCTGTGCAGCAGAGCCACGAACTGTGCCATGAACTTGGCTGCTGCTGCCTTCCCCTGATGAGTCATCCCCCTCAACATTACCCAAAGCGATGGATCTATTTGCAGGAGAGAGGGCGAGGGGTCAGAGAGAGAAGGGGAGAGGTTGGAGAGACAGAGAAGGGGAGAGGTCGGAGAGAGAGAGAGAAGGGGAGAGGTCGGAGAGAGAGGGTGAGGTGTCGGAGAGGGAGAGATAGGACAGTGAGGGAAGGAAAGAGATAGGTCAGTGAGAGAGAGAGAGAGAGAGAGAGAGAGAGAGAGAGAGAGAGAGAGAGAGAGAGAGAGGGGGGTGTCGGAAAGAGAGAGAGAGTGGGGTGTCGGAAAGAGAGAGAGAGAGCGGGGTGTCGGAAAGAGAGAGAGAGAGCGGGGGATCGGAGAGAGAGAGAGAGTGCGGGGGTTCGGGGAGAGAGAGCGAGTGGCCGGGGAGAGAGAGCGAGTGGCCGGGGAGAGAGAGCGAGTGGCCGGGGAGAGAGAGCGAGTGGCCGGGGAGAGAGAGCCAGTGGCCGGGGAGAGAGAGCGAGTGGCCGGGGAGAGAGAGCGAGTGGCCGGGGAGAGAGAGCGAGTGGCCGGGGAGAGAGAGCGAGTGGCCGGGGAGAGAGAGCGAGTGGCCGGGGAGAGAGAGCGAGTGGCCGGGGAGAGAGAGCGAGTGGCCGGGGAGAGAGAGCGAGTGGCCGGGGAGAGGGGGAGAGTGGCCGGGGAGAGGGGGAGAGAGAGAGAGTGGCCGGGGAGAGAGAGGGAGTGGCCGGGGAGAGAGAGAGAGTGGCCGGGGAGAGAGAGAGAGTGGCCGGGGAGAGAGAGAGAGCGAGTGGCCGGGGAGAGAGAGCGAGTGGCCGGGGAGAGAGAGCGAATGGCCGGGGAGAGAGAGAGAGAAAGAGGGAGAGAAGAGAGATCAGAGAGAGAGAGAGAGAGAGAGAGAGAGAGAGAGAGAAGAGAGATCAGAGAGAGAAGAGACATCAGAGAGAGAGAGAGAGAAAAGAGATCAGAGAGATCGAGAAGAGAGATCAGAGAGATCGAGAGAGAGAGAGAGAGAGAGAGAGGGATCGGAGGGAGAGGGATCGGAGGGAGAGGGATCGGAGGGAGAGGGATCGGAGGGAGAGGGATCGGAGAGAGAGAGAGGGAGGGAGAGGGATCGGAGAGAGAGGGATCGGAGGGAGAGGGATCGGAGGGAGAGGGATCGGAGGGAGAGGGATCGGAGGGAGAGGGATCGGAGGGAGAGGGAGCAGTGGGGAAGAGAGAGAAAGGGGGATCGGTGGGGAAGAGAGAGAGAGGGGGATTGGAAGAGAGAGAGAGGGGGAGAGAGAGAGAGAGGGGGATCGGAGGGGGAGAGAGAGAGAGGGGGATCGGAGGGGGAGAGAGAGAGCAGGGGATCGGAGGGGGAGAGAGAGAGCGGGGGATCGGAGGGGGAGAGAGGGGGATCGGAGGGGGTGAGAGAGGGAGAGAGAGATAGAGGGGGATCGGAGGGGGGGAGAGGGGGATCGGAGGGGGAGAGAGGGGGATCGGAGGGGGAGAGAGGGGGATCGGAGGGGGAGAGAGGTGGATCGGAGTGGGAGAGAGGGGGATCGGAGGGGGATCGGGGTCGGAGAGAGAGAGAGAGAGTTCGGAGAGAGAGGGAGAGGGGTCGGAAAGAGAGGGAGAGGGATCGGAACGAGAGGGAGAGGGAGAGGGGTCGGAAAGAGAGGGAGAGGGGTCGGAAAGAGAGGGAGAGGGGTCGGAAAGAGTGGGAGAGGGGTCGGAAAGAGAGGGAGAGGGGTCGGAGAGAGAGGGAGAGAGGTCGGAGGGAGAGGGAGAGGGGTCGGAAGAAGAGAGAGAGTGGTCGGAGGAAGAGGGAGAGGGATCGGAGGGAGAGAGAGAGGGATCGGAGGGAGAGAGAGTGGTCGGAGGGAGAGAGAGAGGGGTCGCAGGGAGAGGGAGAGGGGTCGGAAAGAGAGGGAGAGGGGTCGGAAAGAGAGGGAGAGGGGTCGGAAAGAGAGGGAGAGGGGTCGGAAAGAGAGGGAGAGGGGTCGGAAAGAGAGGGAGAGGGATCGGAAAGAGAGGGAGAGGGATCGGAAAGCGAGGGAGAGGGGTTGGAGTCGGAAAGAGAGGGAGAGGGGTCGGAGTCGGAAAGAGAGGGAGAGGGGTCGGAAAGAGAGGGAGAGGGGTCGGAGAGAGAGAGAGGGGTCGGAGAGAGAGAGAGAGGGGTCAGAGAGAGAGGGAGAGGGGTCAGAGAAGAGAGGGAGAGGGTCGGAGAGGGAGGGAGAGTGGTCGAAGACAGAGGGAGAGGGGTCAGAGAGAGAGGGAGAGGGTCGGAGAGAGAGGGAGAGGGGTTGGAGACAGAGAGAGGGAGAGGCGTCAGAGGGAGAGGCGTCAGAGGGAGAGGGAGAGGGTCGGAGAGAGAGGGAGAGGGGTCGGAGACAGAGAGAGGGAGAGGCGTCAGAGGGAGAGGCGTCAGAGGGAGAGGGAGAGGCGTCGGAGGGAGAGGGAGATGCGTCGGAGGGAGAGGGAGAGGGGTCGGAGGGAGAGGGGTCGGAGGGAGAGGGAGAGGGGTCGGAGGGAGAGGGGTCGGAGGGAGAGGGAGAGGGGTCGGAGGGAGAGGGAGAGGGGTCGGAGAGAGAGGGAGAGGGGTCGGAGAGAGTGAGAGAGAGAGAGAGAGAGAGAGGGATCGGAGAGATAGAGAGAGAGAGAGAGGGATCGGAGGGAGAGGGAGAGGGGTCGGAGGGAGAGGGAGAGGGGTCGGAGGGAGAGGGAGACGGGTCGGAGGGAGAGGGGTTGGAGGGAGAGGGGTTGGAGGGAGAGGGGTCGGAGGGAGAGGGAGAGGGGTCGGAGGGAGAGGGAGAGGGGTCGGAGGGAGAGGGGTCGGAGGGAGAGGGGTCGGAGGGAGAGGGGTCGGAGGGAGAGGGAGAGGGGTCGGAGGGAGAGGGAGAGGGGTCGGAGGGAGAGGGAGAGAGGTCGGAGGGAGAGGGAGAGGGGTCGGAGGAAGAGAGAGAGTGGTCGGAGGAAGAGGGAGCAGGATCGGAGGGAGAGAGAGAGTGATCGGAGGGAGAGAGAGAGAGAGGGGTCGCAGGGAGAGGGAGGGGGGTCGGAGGGAGAGAGAGATGGGTCGGAGGGAGAGAGAGAGGGGTCGGAGGGAGAGAGAGAGGGGTCGGAGGGAGAGAGAGAGGGGTCGGAGAGAGAGTGAGAGGGGTCGGAGAGAGAGAGAGAGAGAGAGAGAGAGAGAGAGAGAGGGATCGGAGAGATAGAGAGAGAGAGAGAGAGGGATCGGAGAGAGAGAGAGAGGGATCGGAGAGAGAGAGAGGGATCGGAGAGATAGCGAGGGATCGGAGAGATAGCGAGGGATCGGAGAGATAGCGAGGGATCGGAGAGAGAGAGAGAGTGGTCGGAGGGAGAGAGAGAGGGTTCGCAGGCAGAGAGAGAGGGGGATCGGAGAGAGAGTGAGAGAGAGGGGGATCGGAGAGAGAGTGAGAGAGAGGGGGATCGGAGAGAGAGAGGGGAATCGGAGAGAGAGAGGGGGATCGGAGAGAGAGAGGGGCCGGAGAGAGAGAGCGGCCAGGGAGAGAGAGAGCGGCCAGGGAGAGAGAGAGAGGGAGAGAGAGCGAGAGAGAGCGAGAGAGCGAGAGAGAAAGAGCGATCGAAGTGAGAGAGAGAGTGATCGTGAGGTGTTGGGGAGAGAGAGAGAGTGAGAGAGAGTGAGTGAGAGAGAGTGAGAGAGTGAGAGAGAGAGAGTGAGAGAGAGTGAGAGAGAATGAGGAATCAGAGAGGGAGGGAGAGGGAGTGAAGGAGGGAGAGGGAGGGAAAGGGAGTGAGGGAAGGAGGGAAAGGGAGTGAGGGAGGGAGGGAGAGGGAGGGAGGGAAAGGGAGTGAGGGAGGGAGGGGGAGGGGGAGGGGGAGGGAGGGAGAGGGAAGGAGCGGGAGGGAGAGGGATCGGAGAGGGAGAGGGATCGGAGAGAGAGGGATCGGTGGGGGAGAGAGAGAGAGGGATCGGAGGGGGAGAGAGAGGGATCGGAGGGGGAGAGAGAGGGATCGGAGAGGGAGAGGGATCGGAGAGGGAGAGGGATCAGTGGGAGAGAGAGAGAGGGATCGGAGGGGGAGAGAGAGGGATCAGAGAGAGAGGGAGAAGGGTCGGAGAGAGAGGGAGAGGGGTCAGAGAGAGAGGGAGAGGGGTCGGAGAGAGAGGGAGAGGGGTCAGAGAGAGAGGGAGAGGGGTCAGAGAGAGAGGGAGAGGGGTCGGAGAGGGAGGGAGAGGGGTCGGAGAGGGAGGGAGAGGGGTCAGAGAGGGAGGGAGAGGGATCAGAGAGAGAGGGATCGGAGAGAGAGAGAGAGAGAGAGAGAGGGGGATCGGAGAGGGAGAGAGGGATCGGAGAGAGAGAGGGGCCGGAGAGAGAGAACGGCCAGGGAGAGAGAGAGCGAGAGAGAAAGAGCGATCGGAGTGAGAGAGAGAGTGATCAGAGAGTGATCGTGAGGTGTTGGGGAGAAAGAGACAGAGTGAGAGAGAGTGAGTGAGAGAGAGTGAGTGAGTGAGTGAGAGTGAGTGAGAGAGAGTGAGAGAGAGAGAGTGAGAGAATGAGGAATCAGATTGGGAGGGAGAGGGAGGGAAAGGGAGTGAGGGAGGGAGAGGGAGGGAAAGAGAGTGAGGGAAGGGGGAGGGAGGGGGAGGGGGAGGGGGAGGGACGGGGAGTGGGGGGAGGAGGGGGAGGGGGTGGAGGGGGGGAGGGGGAGGGGGAGGGAGAGGGAAAGAGCGGGAGGGAGAGGGATCGGAGAGGGAGAGGGATCGGAGAGAGAGAGGGATCGGAGAGAGAGGGAGAGGGGTCGGAGTCGGAAAGAGAGGGAGAGGGGTCGGAAAGAGAGGGAGAGGGGTCGGAGAGAGAGAGAGAGGGGTCGGAGAGAGAGAGAGAGGGTCAGAGAGAGAGGGAGAGGGGTCGCAGGGAGAGGGAGAGGGGTCGGAAAGAGAGGGAGAGGGGTCGGAAAGAGAGGGAGAGGGGTCGGAGAGAGAGAGAGAGGGGTCGGAGAGAGAGAGAGAGGGGTCAGAGAGAGAGGGAGAGGGGTCGCAGGGAGAGGAAGAGGGGTCGGAAAGAGAGGGAGAGGGGTCGGAAAGAGAGGGAGAGGGGTCGGAAAGAGAGGGAGAGGGATCGGAAAGAGAGGGAGAGGGGTCGGAGTCGGAAAGAGAGGGAGAGGGGTCGGAGTCGGAAAGAGAGGGAGAGGGGTCGGAAAGAGAGGGAGAGGGGTCGGAGAGAGAGAGAGAGGGGTCGGAGAGAGAGAGAGAGGGGTCAGAGAGAGAGGGAGAGGGGTCAGAGAGAGAGGGAGAGGGGTCAGAGAGAGAGGGAGAGGGTCGGAGAGGGAGGGAGAGTGGTCGAAGACAGAGGGAGAGGGGTCAGAGAGAGAGGGAGAGGGTCGGAGAGAGAGGGAGAGGGGTCGGAGACAGAGAGAGGGAGAGGCGTCAGAGGGAGAGGGAGAGGCGTCAGAGGGAGAGGGAGGGGCGTCGGAAAGAGAGGGAGAGGGATCGGAAAGAGAGGGAGAGGGATCGGAAAGAGAGGGAGAGGGGTTGGAGTCGGAAAGAGAGGGAGAGGGGTCGGAGTCGGAAAGAGAGGGAGAGGGGTCGGAAAGAGAGGGAGAGGGGTCGGAGAGAGAGAGAGGGGTCGGAGAGAGAGAGAGAGGGGTCAGAGAGAGAGGGAGAGGGTCGGAGAGAGAGGGAGAGGGGTCGGAGACAGAGAGAGGGAGAGGCGTCAGAGGGAGAGGCGTCAGAGGGAGAGGGAGAGGGTCGGAGAGAGAGGGAGAGGGGTCGGAGACAGAGAGAGGGAGAGGCGTCAGAGGGAGAGGGAGAGGCGTCGGAGTGAGAGGGAGAGGCGTCGGAGTGAGAGGGAGAGGCGTCGGAGGGAGAGGGAGAGGCGTCGGAGGGAGAGGGAGAGGGGTCGGAGGGAGAGGGAGAGGGGTCGGAGGGAGAGGGGTCGGAGGGAGAGGGGGTCGGAGGGAGAGGGAGAGGGGTCGGAGGGAGAGGGAGAGGGGTCGGAGAGAGAGGGAGAGGGGTTGGAGAGAGAGTGAGAGGGGTTGGAGAGAGAGTGAGAGGGGTCGGAGAGAGTGAGAGGGGTCGGAGAGAGTGAGAGAGAGAGAGAGAGAGGGATTGGAGAGATAGAGAGAGAGAGAGAGGGGTCGGAGGGAGAGGGAGAGGGGTCGGAGAGAGAGAGAGAGGGGTCGGAGAGAGAGAGAGAGGGGTCAGAGAGAGAGGGAGAGGGTCGGAGAGAGAGGGAGAGGGGTCGGAGACAGAGAGAGGGAGAGGCGTCAGAGGGAGAGGCGTCAGAGGGAGAGGGAGAGGGTCGGAGAGAGAGGGAGAGGGGTCGGAGACAGAGAGAGGGAGAGGCGTCAGAGGGAGAGGGAGAGGCGTCGGAGTGAGAGGGAGAGGCGTCGGAGTGAGAGGGAGAGGCGTCGGAGGGAGAGGGAGAGGCGTCGGAGGGAGAGGGAGAGGGGTCGGAGGGAGAGGGGTCGGAGGGAGAGGGGTCGGAGGGAGAGGGGGTCGGAGGGAGAGGGAGAGGGGTCGGAGAGAGAGGGAGAGGGGTTGGAGAGAGAGTGAGAGGGGTCGGAGAGAGTGAGAGGGGTCGGAGAGAGTGAGAGAGAGAGAGAGAGAGGGATCGGAGAGATAGAGAGAGAGAGAGAGGGGTCGGAGGGAGAGGGAGAGGGGTCGGAGGGAGAGGGAGAGGGGTCGGAGGGAGAGGGAGAGGGGTCGGAGGGAGAGGGAGAGGGGTCAGAGGGAGTGGGGTTGGAGGGAGAGGGGTCGGAGGGAGAGGGAGAGGGGTCGGAGGGAGAGGGAGAGGGGTCGGAGGGAGAGGGAGAGAGGTCGGAGGGAGAGGGAGAGGGGTCGGAGGAAGAGAGAGAGTGGTCGGAGGGAGAGAGAGAGAGAGGGGTCGCAGGGAGAGGGAGGGGGGTCGGAGGGAGAGAGAGATGGGTCGGAGGGAGAGAGAGAGGGGTCGGAGGGAGAGAGAGAGGGGTCGGAGGGAGAGAGAGAGGGGTCGGAGAGAGAGTGAGAGGGGTCGGAGAGAGAGAGAGAGAGAGAGAGAGAGGGATCGGAGAGATAGAGAGAGAGAGAGAGAGGGATCGGAGAGAGAGATAGAGGGATCGGAGAGAGAGGGAGAGGGGTCGGAGGGAGAGGGAGAGGGTCGGAGAGAGAGGGAGAGGGGTCGGAGACAGAGAGAGGGAGAGGCGTCAGAGGGAGAGGCGTCAGAGGGAGAGGGAGAGGCGTCGGAGTGAGAGGGAGAGGCGTCGGAGGGAGAGGGAGAGGCGTCGGAGGGAGAGGGAGAGGGGTCGGAGGGAGAGGGGTCGGAGGGAGAGGGGTCGGAGGGAGAGGGGGTCGGAGGGAGAGGGAGAGGGGTCGGAGAGAGAGGGAGAGGGGTTGGAGAGAGAGTGAGAGGGGTCGGAGAGAGTGAGAGGGGTCGGAGAGAGTGAGAGAGAGAGAGAGAGAGGGATCGGAGAGATAGAGAGAGAGAGAGAGGGGTCGGAGGGAGAGGGAGAGGGGTCGGAGGGAGAGGGAGAGGGGTCGGAGGGAGAGGGAGAGGGGTCGGAGGGAGAGGGAGAGGGGTCGGAGGGAGAGGGAGAGGGGTCAGAGGGAGTGGGGTTGGAGGGAGAGGGGTCGGAGGGAGAGGGAGAGGGGTCGGAGGGAGAGGGAGAGGGGTCGGAGGGAGAGGGAGAGAGGTCGGAGGGAGAGGGAGAGGGGTCGGAGGAAGAGAGAGAGTGGTCGGAGGGAGAGAGAGAGAGAGGGGTCGCAGGGAGAGGGAGGGGGGTCGGAGGGAGAGAGAGATGGGTCGGAGGGAGAGAGAGAGGGGTCGGAGGGAGAGAGAGAGGGGTCGGAGGGAGAGAGAGAGGGGTCGGAGAGAGAGTGAGAGGGGTCGGAGAGAGAGAGAGAGAGAGAGAGAGAGGGATCGGAGAGATAGAGAGAGAGAGAGAGAGGGATCGGAGAGAGAGATAGAGGGATCGGAGAGAGAGAGAGAGTGGTCGGAGGGAGAGAGAGAGGGTTCGCAGGGAGAGGGAGAGGGGTCGGAGAGAGAGGGAGAGGGGTCGGAGAGAGAGTGAGAGGGGTCGGAGAGAGTGAGAGAGCGAGAGAGAGAGAGAGAGAGGGATCGGAGAGATAGAGAGAGAGAGAGAGGGATCGGAGAGAGAGAGAGAGGGATCAGAGAGAGAGAGAGAGAGAGAGAGAGAGGGATCGGAGAGAGAGAGAGAGAGGGGGAGTGATCGGAGGGATGGATCGGAAGGAGGGATCAGAGGGAGGGATCGGAGGGAGGGATCGGAGGGAGGGATCAGAGGATCGGAGAGAGAGAGAGAGAGAGAGGGATCGGAGAGAGAGTGAGAGAGAGGGGCATCGGAGAGAGAGTGAGAGAGAGGGGGATCGGAGAGAGAGTGAGAGAGAGGGGAATCGGAGAGAGAGTGAGAGAGAGGGGGATCGGAGAGAGAGAGGGGGATCGGAGAGAGAGAGGGGCCGGAGAGAGAGAGCGGCAGGGAGAGAGAGAGCGGCCAGGGAGAGAGAGAGGGAGAGAGAGCGAGAGAGAGCGAGAGAGCGAGAGAGAAAGTGCGATCGGAGTGAGAGAGAGAGTGAACGTGAGGTGTTGGGGAGAGAGAGAGAGAGTGAGAGAAAGTGAGTGAGAGAGAGTGAGAGAGAGAGAGTGAGAGAGAATGAGGAATCAGAGAGGGAGGGAGAGGGAGTGAAGGAGGGAGAGGGAGGGAAAGGGAGTGAGGGAAGGAGGGAAAGGGAGTGAGGGAGGGAGGGAAAGGGAGTGAGGGAGGGAGGGGGAGGGGGAGGGGGAGGGGGAGGGAGGGAGAGGGAAGGAGCGGGAGGGAGAGGGATCGGAGAGGGAGAGGGATCGGAGAGAGAGGGATCGGTGGGGGAGAGAGAGAGAGGGATCGGAGGGGGAGAGAGAGGGATCGGAGGGGGAGAGAGAGGGATCGGAGGGGGAGAGAGAGAGATCGGAGAGGGAGAGGGATCGGAGAGGGAGAGGGATCGGAGAGGGAGAGGGATCGGAGAGGGAGAGGGATCAGTGGGGGAGAGAGAGAGAAGGATCGGAGGGGGAGAGAGAGGGATCAGAGAGAGAGGGAGAGGGGTCAGAGAGAGAGGGAGAGGGGTCAGAGAGAGAGGGAGAGGGGTCGGAGAGAGAGGGAGAGGGGTCAGAGAGAGAGGGAGAGGGGTCAGAGAGAGAGGGAGAGGGGTCAGAGAGAGAGGGAGAGGGGTCGGAGAGGGAGGGAGAGGGGTCGGAGAGGGAGGGAGAGGGGTCAGAGAGAGAGGGATCGGAGAGAGAGAGAGAGAGAGAGAGAGAGGGATCGGAGAGGGAGAGAGGGATCGGAGAGAGAGAGGGGCCGGAGAGAGAGAACGGCCAGGGAGAGAGAGAGGGAGAGAGAGCGAGAGAGCGAGAGAGCGAGAGAGAAAGAGCGATCGGAGTGAGAGAGAGAGTGATCAGAGAGTGATCGTGAGGTGTTGGGGAGAAAGAGACAGAGTGAGAGAGAGTGAGTGAGAGAGAGAGTGAGAGAGAGTGAGAGTGAGAGAGAATGAGGAATCAGATAGGGAGGGAGAGGGAGGGAAAGGGAGTGAGGGAGGGAGAGGGAGGGAAAGGGAGTGAGGGAGGGAGGGAAGGGGGAGGGAGGGGGAGGGACGGGGAGGGGGGGGGAGGTGGGGGGGGAGGGGGAGGGACGGGGAGGGGGGGGAGGTGGGGGGGGAGGGGGAGGGGGAGGGGGTGGAGGGGGGGGGAGGTGGAGGGGGGGAGGGGGATGGGGAGGGAGAGGGAAAGAGCGGGAGGGAGAGGGATCGGAGAGGGAGAGGGATCGGAGAGGGAGAGGGATCGGAGAGAGAGAGGGATCGGAGAGGGAGAGGGATCGGAGAGAGAGAGGGATCGGAGAGAGAGGGATCAGTGGGGGAGAGAGAGAGAGGGATCGGTGGGGGAGAGAGAGAGGTGGAGGGGGAGAGAGAGAGGTGGAGGGGGAGATAGAGAGGGGGAGAGAGAGAGGGGGAGAGAGGTCGGAGGGAGAGGGAGAGGGGTCGGAAGAGAGAGAGTGGTCGGAGGAAGAGGGAGAGGGCTCGGAGGGAGAGGGAGAGGGATCGGAGGGAGAGAGAGAGTGGTCGGAGGGAGAGGGAGAGGGAGAGGGAGAGGGGTCGCAGGGAGAGGGAGAGGGGTCGGAAAGAGAGGGAGAGGGGTCGGAAAGAGAGGGAGAGGGGTCGGAAAGAGAGGGAGAGGGATCGGAAAGAGAGGGAGAGGGGTCGGAGTCGGAAAGAGAGGGAGAGGGGTCGGAGTCGGAAAGAGAGGGAGAGGGGTCGGAAAGAGAGGGAGAGGGGTCGGAGAGAGAGAGAGAGGGATCGGAGGGAGAGGGGGTCGGAGGGAGAGGGGTCGGAGGGAGAGGGGTCGGAGGGAGAGGGAGAGGGGTCGGAGGGAGAGGGAGAGGGGTCGGAGAGAGTGAGAGAGAGAGAGAGAGAGAGAGGGAGAGAGAGAGAGAGAGGGATCGGAGAGATAGAGAGAGGGATCGGAGAGAGAGAGAGAGGGATCGGAGAGAGAGAGAGAGGGATCGGAGAGAGAGAGAGGGATCGGAGAGAGAGAGAGAGGGATCGGAGAGAGAGAGGGATCGGAGAGAGAGAGAGAGGGATCGGAGAGAGAGGGCGAGGGGCGCGAGAGAGAGGGCGAGGGGCGCGAGAGAGAGGGCGAGGGGCGCGAGAGAGAGGGCGAGGGGCGCGAGAGAGAGGGCGAGGGGCGCGAGAGAGAGGGCGAGGGGCGCGAGAGAGAGGGCGAGGGGCGCGAGAGAGAGGGCGAGGGGCGCGAGAGAGAGGGCGAGGGGCGCGAGAGAGAGGGCGAGGGGCGCGAGAGAGAGGGCGAGGGGCGCGAGAGAGGGGGCGAGGGGCGCGAGAGACGGGGCGAGGGGCGCGAGAGAGGGGGCGAGGGGCGCGAGAGAGAGGGCGAGGGGCGCGAGAGAGAGGGCGAGGGGCGCGAGTGAGAGGGCGAGGGGCGCGAGAGAGAGGGCGAGGGGCGCCAGAGAGATGGCGAGGGGCGCGAGAGAGAGGGCGAGGGGCGCGAGAGAGAGGGCGAGGGGCGCGAGAGAGAGGGCGAGGGGCGCGAGAGAGAGGGCGAGGGGCGCGAGAGACGGGGCGAGGGGCGCGAGAGAGGGGGCGAGGGGCGCGAGAGAGAGGGCGAGGGGCGCGAGAGAGAGGGCGAGGGGCGCGAGTGAGAGGGCGAGGGGCGCGAGTGAGAGGGCGAGGGGCGCCAGAGAGTGGGCGAGGGGCGCGAGAGAGAAGGCGAGGGGCGCGAGAGAGAGGGCGAGGGGCGCGAGAGAGATGGCGAGGGGCGCGAGAGAGAGGGCGAGGGGCGCGAGAGAGAGGGCGAGGGGCGCGAGAGAGGGCGAGGGACGCGAGAGAGAGGGCGAGGGGCGCGAGAGAGAGGGCGAGGGGCGCGAGAGAGAGGGGCGCGAGAGAGAGGGCGAGGGGCGCGAGAGAGAGGGCGAGGGGCACGAGAAAGAGGGCGAGGGGCGCGAGAGAGAGGGCGAGGGGCGCGAGAGAGAGGGCGAGGGGCGCGAGAGAGAGGGCGAGGGGCGCGAGAGAGAGGGCGAGGGGCGCGAGAGAGAGGGCGAGGGGCGCGAGAGAGAGGGCGAGGGGCGCGAGAGAGAGGGCGAGGGGCGCGAGAGAGAGGGCGAGGGGCGCGAGAGAGTGGGCGAGGGGCGCGAGAGAGTGGGCGAGGGGCGCGAGAGAGAGGGCGAGGGGCGCGAGAGAGAGGGCGAGGGGCGCGAGAGAGAGGGCGAGGGGCGCGAGAGAGAGGGCGAGGGGCGCGAGAGAGATGGCGAGGGGCGCGAGAGAGAGGGCGAGGGGCGCGAGAGAGAGGGCGAGGGGCGCGAGAGAGAGGGCGAGGGGCGCGAGAGAGAGGGCGAGGGGCGCGAGAGAGAGGGCGAGGGGCGCGAGGGAGAGGGGCGAGGGGCGCGCGGGAGAGAGGGCGAGGGGCGCGAGGGAGAGAGGGCGAGGGGCGCGAGGGAGAGAGGGCGACGGGGAGAGGGAGAGAGGGCGAGGGGGAGAGGGAGAGAGGGCGAGGGGGAGAGGGAGAGAGGGCGAGGGGGAGAGGGAGTGGGGGACAGGGAGTGAGGGCGAGGGGCGAGCGAGAGAGGGCGAGGGGCGAGCGAGAGAGGGCGAGGGGCGCGCGAGAGAGGGCGAGGGGCGCGAGAGAGAGGGCGAGGGGCGCGAGAGAGAGGGCGAGGGGCGCGAGAGAGAGGGCGAGGGGCGCGAGAGAGAGGGCGAGGGGCGCGAGAGAGAGGGCGAGGGGCGCGAGAGAGATGGCGAGGGGCGCGAGAGAGAGGGCGAGGGGCGCGAGAGAGAGGGCGAGGGGCGCGAGAGAGAGGGCGAGGGGCGCGAGAGAGAGGGCGAGGGGCGCGAGAGAGAGGGCGAGGGGCGCGAGAGAGAGGGCGAGGGGCGCGAGGGAGAGGGGCGAGGGGCGCGCGGGAGAGAGGGCGAGGGGCGCGAGGGAGAGAGGGCGAGGGGCGCGAGGGAGAGAGGGCGACGGGGAGAGGGAGAGAGGGCGAGGGGGAGAGGGAGAGAGGGCGAGGGGGAGAGGGAGAGAGGGCGAGGGGCGAGCGAGAGAGGGCGAGGGGCGAGCGAGAGAGGGCGAGGGGCGCGCGAGAGAGGGCGAGGGGCGCGAGAGAGAGGGCGAGGGGCGCGAGAGAGAGGGCGAGGGGCGCGAGAGAGAGGGCGAGGGGCGCGAGAGAGAGGGCGAGGGGCGTGAGAGAGAGGGCGAGGGGCGCGAGAGAGAGGGCGAGGGGCGCGAGAGAGAGGGCGAGGGGCGCGAGAGAGAGGGCGAGGGGCGCGAGAGAGAGGGCGAGGGGCGCGAGAGAGAGGGCGAGGCGCGCGAGAGAGAGGGCGAGGCGCGCGAGAGAGAGGGCGAGGGGCGCGAGAGAGAGGGCGAGGGGCTCGAGAGAGAGAGGGCGAGGGGCGCGCGAGAGAGGGCGAGGGGCGCGCGAGAGAGGGCGAGGGGCGCGCGAGAGAGGGCGAGGGGCGCGCGAGAGAGGGCGAGGGGCGCGCGAGAGAGGGCGAGGGGCGCGCGAGAGAGGGCGAGGGGCGCGCGAGTGAGGGCGAGGGGCGCGCGAGAGAGGGCGAGGGGCGCGCGAGAGAGGGCGAGTGGCGCGACAGAGGGGGCGAGGGGCGCGAGAGAGGGGTCGAGCGGCACGAGAGAGGGCGAGGGGCGCGCGAGAGAGGGCGATGGGCGCGCGAGAGAGGGCGAGGGGCGTGAGAGAGAGGGCGAGGGGCGCGAGAGAGAGGGCGAGGGGCGCGAGAGAGAGGGCGAGGGGCGCGAGAGAGAGGACGAGGGGCGCGAGAGAGAGGGGCGCGAGAGAGAGGGCGAGGGGCGCGAGAGAAAGGGTGAGGGGCGCGAGGGAGAGAGGGCGAGGGAGAGAGGGCGAGGGGGAGAGCGAGAGAGGGCGAGGGGCGAGCGAGAGAGGGCGAGGGGCGCGCGAGAGAGGGCGAGGGGCGCGAGAGAGAGGGCGAGGGGCGCGAGAGAGAGGGCGAGGGGCGCGAGAGAGAGGGCGAGGGGCGCGAGAGAGAGGGCGAGGGGCGCGAGAGAGAGGGCGAGGGGCGCGAGAGAGATGGCGAGGGGCGCGAGAGAGAGGGCGAGGGGCGCGAGAGAGAGGGCGAGGGGCGCGAGAGAGAGGGCGAGGGGCGCGAGAGAGAGGGCGAGGGGCGCGAGAGAGAGGGCGAGGGGCGCGAGAGAGAGGGCGAGGGGCGCGAGGGAGAGGGGCGAGGGGCGCGCGGGAGAGAGGGCGAGGGGCGCGAGGGAGAGAGGGCGAGGGGCGCGAGGGAGAGAGGGCGACGGGGAGAGGGAGAGAGGGCGAGGGGGAGAGGGAGAGAGGGCGAGGGGGAGAGGGAGAGAGGGCGAGGGGCGAGCGAGAGAGGGCGAGGGGCGAGCGAGAGAGGGCGAGGGGCGCGCGAGAGAGGGCGAGGGGCGCGAGAGAGAGGGCGAGGGGCGCGAGAGAGAGGGCGAGGGGCGCGAGAGAGAGGGCGAGGGGCGCGAGAGAGAGGGCGAGGGGCGCGAGAGAGAGGGCGAGGGGCGCGAGAGAGAGGGCGAGGGGCGCGAGAGAGAGGGCGAGGGGCGCGAGAGAGAGGGCGAGGGGCGCGAGAGAGAGGGCGAGGGGCGCGAGAGAGAGGGCGAGGCGCGCGAGAGAGAGGGCGAGGCGCGCGAGAGAGAGGGCGAGGGGCGCGAGAGAGAGGGCGAGGGGCTCGAGAGAGAGAGGGCGAGGGGCGCGCGAGAGAGGGCGAGGGGCGCGCGAGAGAGGGCGAGGGGCGCGCGAGAGAGGGCGAGGGGCGCGCGAGAGAGGGCGAGGGGCGCGCGAGAGAGGGCGAGGGGCGCGCGAGAGAGGGCGAGGGGCGCGCGAGTGAGGGCGAGGGGCGCGCGAGAGAGGGCGAGGGGCGCGCGAGAGAGGGCGAGTGGCGCGACAGAGGGGGCGAGGGGCGCGAGAGAGGGGTCGAGCGGCACGAGAGAGGGCGAGGGGCGCGCGAGAGAGGGCGATGGGCGCGCGAGAGAGGGCGAGGGGCGTGAAAGAGAGGGCGAGGGGCGCGAGAGAGAGGGCGAGGGGCGCGAGAGAGAGGGCGAGGGGCGCGAGAGAGAGGGCGAGGGGCGCGAGAGAGAGGACGAGGGGCGCGAGAGAGAGGGGCGCGAGAGAGAGGGCGAGGGGCGCGAGAGAAAGGGTGAGGGGCGCGAGGGAGAGAGGGCGAGGGAGAGAGGGCGAGGGGGAGAGGGAGAGAGGGCGAGGGGGAGAGGGAGAGAGGGCGAGGGGGAGAGGGAGTGGGGGATAGGGAGTGAGGGCGAGGGGCGTGAGAGAGAGGGCGAGGTGCGCGAGAGAGAGGGCGAGGGGCGCGCGAGAGAGGGCGAGGGGCTCGCGAGAGAGGGCGAGGGGCGGGAGAGAGAGGGCGAGGGGCGCGAGAGAGAGGGCGAGGGGCGAGAGAGAGAGGGAGAGGGGCGCGAGAGAGAGGGCGAGCGGCGCGAGAGAGAGGGCGACGGGCGCGAGAGAGAGGGCGAGGGGCGCGAGAGAGAGGGCGACGGGCGCGAGAGAGAGGGCGAGGGGCGCGAGAGAGAGGGCGAGGGGCGCGAGAGAGAGGGCGAGGGGCGCGAGAGAGAGGGCGACGGGCGCGAGAGAGAGGGCGACGGGCGCGAGAGAGAGGGCGCCGGGCGCGAGAGAGAGGGCGACGGGCGCGAGAGAGGGCGACGGGCGCGAGAGAGAGGGCGAGGGGCGCGAGAGAGAGCGCGAGGGGCGCGAGAGAGAGGCCGAGGGGCGCGAGAGAGAGGAGCGAGGGGCGCGAGACAGAGGTGCGAGGGGCGCGAGAGAGAGGGCAAGGGGCGCGAGAGAGAGGGCGAGGGGCGCGAGAGAGAGGGCGAGGGGCGCGAGAGAGAGGGCGAGGGGCGCGAGAGACGGCGAGGGGCGCGAGAGACGGCGAGGGGCGCGAGAGAGAGGGCGACGGGCGCGAGAGAGAGGGCGAGGGGCGCGAGAGAGAGGGCGAGTGGCGCGAGAGAGAGGGCGAGGGGCGCGAGAGAGAGGGCGAGGGGCGCGAGAGAGAGGGCGACGGGCGCGAGAGAGAGAGGGCGAGGGGCGCGAGAGAGAGGGCGAGTGGCGCGAGAGAGAGGGCAAGGGGAGCGAGAGAGAGGGCGAGGGGCGCGAGAGAGAGGAGCGAGGGGCGCGAGACAGAGGTGCGAGGGGCGCGAGAGAGAGGGCGAGGGGCGCGAGAGAGAGGGCGAGGGGCGCGAGAGAGAGGGCGAGGGGCGCGAGAGAGAGGGCGAGGGGCGCGAGAGAGGGCGAGGGACGCGAGAGAGAGGGCGAGGGGCGCGAGAGAGAGGGCGAGGGGCGCGAGAGAGAGGGGCGCGAGAGAGAGGGCGAGGGGCGCGAGAGAGAGGGCGAGGGGCACGAGAGAGAGGGCGAGGGGCGCGAGAGAGAGGGCGAGGGGCGCGAGAGAGGGCGAGGGGCGCGAGAGAGAGGGCGAGGGGCGCGAGAGAGAGGGCGAGGGGCACGAGAGAGAGGGCGAGGGGCGCGAGAGAGAGGGCGAGGGGCGCGAGAGAGAGGGCGAGGGGCGCGAGAGAGAGGGCGAGGGGCGCGAGAGAGTGGGCGAGGGGCGCGAGAGAGTGGGCGAGGGGCGCGAGAGAGAGGGCGAGGGGCGCGAGAGAGAGGGCGAGGGGCGCGAGAGAGAGGGCGAGGGGCGCGAGAGAGAGGGCGAGGGGCGCGAGAGAGATGGCGAGGGGCGCGAGAGAGAGGGCGAGGGGCGCGAGAGAGAGGGCGAGGGGCGCGAGAGAGAGGGCGAGGGGCGCGAGAGAGAGGGCGAGGGGCGCGAGAGAGAGGGCGAGGGGCGCGAGAGAGAGGGCGAGGGGCGCGAGGGAGAGGGGCGAGGGGCGCGCGGGAGAGAGGGCGAGGGGCGCGAGGGAGAGAGGGCGAGGGGCGCGAGGGAGAGAGGGCGACGGGGAGAGGGAGAGAGGGCGAGGGGGAGAGGGAGAGAGGGCGAGGGGGAGAGGGAGAGAGGGCGAGGGGGAGAGGGAGTGGGGGACAGGGAGTGAGGGCGAGGGGCGAGCGAGAGAGGGCGAGGGGCGAGCGAGAGAGGGCGAGGGGCGCGCGAGAGAGGGCGAGGGGCGCGAGAGAGAGGGCGAGGGGCGCGAGAGAGAGGGCGAGGGGCACGAGAGAGAGGGCGAGGGGCGCGAGAGAGAGGGCGAGGGGCGCGAGAGAGAGGGCGAGGGGCGCGAGAGAGATGGCGAGGGGCGCGAGAGAGAGGGCGAGGGGCGCGAGAGAGAGGGCGAGGGGCGCGAGAGAGAGGGCGAGGGGCGCGAGAGAGAGGGCGAGGGGCGCGAGAGAGAGGGCGAGGGGCGCGAGAGAGAGGGCGAGGGGCGCGAGGGAGAGGGGCGAGGGGCGCGCGGGAGAGAGGGCGAGGGGCGCGAGGGAGAGAGGGCGAGGGGCGCGAGGGAGAGAGGGCGACGGGGAGAGGGAGAGAGGGCGAGGGGGAGAGGGAGAGAGGGCGAGGGGGAGAGGGAGAGAGGGCGAGGGGCGAGCGAGAGAGGGCGAGGGGCGAGCGAGAGAGGGCGAGGGGCGCGCGAGAGAGGGCGAGGGGCGCGAGAGAGAGGGCGAGGGGCGCGAGAGAGAGGGCGAGGGGCGCGAGAGAGAGGGCGAGGGGCGCGAGAGAGAGGGCGAGGGGCGCGAGAGAGAGGGCGAGGGGCGCGAGAGAGAGGGCGAGGGGCGCGAGAGAGAGGGCGAGGGGCGCGAGAGAGAGGGCGAGGGGCGCGAGAGAGAGGGCGAGGCGCGCGAGAGAGAGGGCGAGGCGCGCGAGAGAGAGGGCGAGGGGCGCGAGAGAGAGGGCGAGGGGCTCGAGAGAGAGAGGGCGAGGGGCGCGCGAGAGAGGGCGAGGGGCGCGCGAGAGAGGGCGAGGGGCGCGCGAGAGAGGGCGAGGGGCGCGCGAGAGAGGGCGAGGGGCGCGCGAGAGAGGGCGAGGGGGCGCGCGAGTGAGGGCGAGGGGCGCGCGAGAGAGGGCGAGGGGCGCGCGAGAGAGGGCGAGTGGCGCGACAGAGGGGGCGAGGGGCGCGAGAGAGGGGTCGAGCGGCACGAGAGAGGGCGAGGGGCGCGCGAGAGAGGGCGATGGGCGCGCGAGAGAGGGCGAGGGGCGTGAGAGAGAGGGCGAGGGGCGCGAGAGAGAGGGCGAGGGGCGCGAGAGAGAGGGCGAGGGGCGCGAGAGAGAGGACGAGGGGCGCGAGAGAGAGGGGCGCGAGAGAGAGGGCGAGGGGCGCGAGAGAGAGGGTGAGGGGCGCGAGGGAGAGAGGGCGAGGGAGAGAGGGCGAGGGGGAGAGGGAGAGAGGGCGAGGGGGAGAGGGAGAGAGGGCGAGGGGGAGAGGGAGTGGGGGATAGGGAGTGAGGGCGAGGGGCGTGAGAGAGAGGGCGAGGTGCGCGAGAGAGAGGGCGAGGGGCGCGCGAGAGAGGGCGAGGGGCTCGCGAGAGAGGGCGAGGGGCGGGAGAGAGAGGGCGAGGGGCGCGAGAGAGAGGGCGAGGGGCGCGAGAGAGAGGGCGAGGGGCGCGAGAGAGAGGGCGAGGGGCGCGAGAGAGAGGGCGAGGGGCGCGAGAGAGAGGGCGAGGGGCGCGAGAGAGAGGGCGAGGTGCGCGAGAGAGAGGGCGAGCGGCGCGAGAGAGAGGGCGACGGGCGCGAGAGAGAGGGCGAGGGGCGCGAGAGAGAGGGCGACGGGCGCGAGAGAGAGGGCGAGGGGCGCGAGAGAGAGGGCGAGGGGCGCGAGAGAGAGGGCGAGGGGCGCGAGAGAGAGGGCGACGGGCGCGAGAGAGAGGGCGACGGGCGCGAGAGAGAGGGCGCCGGGCGCGAGAGAGAGGGCGACGGGCGCGAGAGAGGGCGACGGGCGCGAGAGAGAGGGCGAGGGGCGCGAGAGAGAGCGCGAGGGGCGCGAGAGAGAGGCCGAGGGGCGCGAGAGAGAGGAGCGAGGGGCGCGAGACAGAGGTGCGAGGGGCGCGAGAGAGAGGGCAAGGGGCGCGAGAGAGAGGGCGAGGGGCGCGAGAGAGAGGGCGAGGGGCGCGAGAGACGGCGAGGGGCGCGAGAGACGGCGAGGGGCGCGAGAGAGAGGGCGACGGGCGCGAGAGAGAGGGCGAGGGGCGCGAGAGAGAGGGCGAGTGGCGCGAGAGAGAGGGCGAGGGGCGCGAGAGAGAGGGCGAGGGGCGCGAGAGAGAGGGCGACGGGCGCGAGAGAGAGAGGGCGAGGGGCGCGAGAGAGAGGGCGAGTGGCGCGAGAGAGAGGGCAAGGGGAGCGAGAGAGAGGGCGAGGGGCGCGAGAGAGAGGAGCGAGGGGCGCGAGACAGAGGTGCGAGGGGCGCGAGAGAGAGGGCGAGGGGCGCGAGAGAGAGGGCGAGGGGCGCGAGAGAGAGGGCGAGCGGCGCGAGAGAGAGGGCGAGGGGCGCGAGAGAGAGGGCGAGGTGCGCGAGAGAGAGGGCGAGGGGCGCGCGAGAGAGGGCGACGGGCGCGAGAGAGAGGGCGACGGGCGCGAGAGAGAGGGCGACGGGCGCGAGAGAGAGGGCGACGGGCGCGAGAGAGAGGGCGAGGGGCGCGAGAGAGAGGGCGAGGGGCGCGAGAGAGAGGGCGAGGGGCGCGAGAGAGAGGGCGAGGGGCGCGAGAGAGAGGGACGAGGGGCGCGAGAGAGAGGGCGAGGGGCGCGAGAGAGAGGGCGAGGGGCGCGAGAGAGAGGGCGAGGGGCGCGAGAGAGAGGGCGAGTTGCGCGAGAGAGAGGAGCGAGGGGCGCGAGACAGAGGTGCGAGGGGCGCGAGAGAGAGGGCGAGGGGCGCGAGAGAGGGCGAGGGGCGCGAGAGAGAGGGCGAGGGGCGCGAGAGAGAGGGCGAGTGGCGCGAGAGAGAGGACGAGGGGCGCGAGAGAGAGGGCGAGGGGCGCGAGAGAGAGGGCGATGGGCGCGAGAGAGAGGGCGAGGGGCGCGAGAGAGAGGAGCGAGGGGCGCGAGACAGAGGTGCGAGGGGCGCGAGAGAGAGGGCGAGGGGCGCGAGAGAGAGGGCGACGGGCGCGAGAGAGAGGGCGAGGGGCGCGAGAGAGAGGGCGAGGGGCGCGAGAGAGAGGGCGAGGGGCGCGAGAGAGAGGGCGAGGGGCGCGAGAGAGAGGGCGAGGGGCGCGAGAGAGAGGGCGAGGGGCGCGAGAGAGAGGAGCGAGGGGCGCGAGACAGAGGTGCGAGGGGCGCGAGAGAGAGGGCGAGGGGCGCGAGAGAGAGGGCGAGGGGCGCGAGAGAGAGGGCGAGTGGCGCGAGAGAGAGGGCGAGGGGCGCGAGAGAGAGGGCGAGGGGCGCGAGAGAGAGGGCGAGGGGCGCGAGAGAGAGGGCGAGGGGCGCGAGAGAGAGGGCGAGGGGCGCGAGAGGGCGAGGTGCGCGAGAGAGAGGGCGAGGGGCGCGAGAGAGAGGGCTAGGGGCGCGAGAGAGAGGGCGAGGGGCGCGAGAGAGAGGGCGAGGGGCGCGAGAGAGAGTGCGAGGGGCGCGAGAGAGAGGGCGAGGGGCGCGAGAGAGAGGGCGAGGGGCGCGAGAGGGCGAGGTGCGCGAGAGAGAGGGCGAGGGGCGCGAGAGAGAGGGCTAGGGGCGCGAGAGAGAGGGCGAGGGGCGCGAGAGAGAGGGCGAGGGGCGCGAGAGAGAGTGCGAGGGGCGCGAGAGAGAGGGCGAGGGGCGCGAGAGAGAGGGCGAGGGGCGCGCGAGAGAGGGCGAGGGGCGCGCGAGAGAGGGCGAGTGGCGCGAGAGAGAGGGCGAGGGGCGCGAGAGAGAGGGCGAAGGGCGGGAGAGAGAAGGCGACGGGCGCGAGAGAGAGGGCGACGGGCGCGAGAGAGAGGGCGACGGGCGCGAGAGAGAGGGCGACGGGCGCGAGAGAGAGGGCGAGGGGCGCGAGAGAGAGGGCGAGTGGCGCGAGAGAGAGGGCGAGGGGCGCGAGAGAGAGGAGCGAGGGGCGCGAGACAGAGGTGCGAGGGGCGCGAGAGAGAGGGCGAGGGGCGCGAGAGAGAGGGCGAGGGGCGCGAGAGAGAGGGCGAGGGGCGCGAGAGAGAGGGCGAGGGGCGCGAGAGAGAGGGCGAGGGGCGCGAGAGAGAGGGCGAGGGGCGCGAGGGAGAGGGGCGAGGGGGGCGAGGGAGAGAGGGCGAGGGAGAGAGGGCGAGGGGCGCGAGGGAGAGAGGGCGAGGGGGAGAGGGAGAGAGGGCGAGGGGGAGAGGGAGAGAGGGCGAGGGGGAGAGGGAGTGGGGAATAGGGAGTGAGGGCGAGGGGCGCGAGAGAGAGTGCGAGGGGCTCGCGAGAGAGGGCGAGGGGCGGGAGAGAGAGGGCGAGGGGCGCGAGAGAGAGGGCGAGGGGCGCGAGAGAGAGGGCGATGGGCGCGAGAGAGAGGGCGAGGGGCGCGAGAGAGAGGAGCGAGGGGCGCGAGACAGAGGTGCGAGGGGCGCGAGAGAGAGGGCGAGGGGCGCGAGAGAGAGGGCGACGGGCGCGAGAGAGAGGGCGAGGGGCGCGAGAGAGAGGGCGAGGGGCGCGAGAGAGAGGGCGAGGGGCGCGAGAGAGAGGGCGAGGGGCGCGAGAGAGAGGGCGAGAGCCGCGAGAGAGAGGGCGAGGGGCGCGAGAGAGAGGGCGAGGGGCGCGAGAGAAAGGGCGAGTGGCGCGAGAGAGAGGGCGAGGGGCGCGAGAGTGAGGAGCGAGGGGCGCGAGACAGAGGTGCGAGTGGCGCGAGAGAGAGGGCGAGGGGCGCGAGAGAGAGGGCGAGGGGCGCGAGAGAGAGGGCGAGTGGCGCGAGAGAGAGGGCGAGGGGCGCGAGAGAGAGGGCGATGGGCGCGAGAGAGAGGGCGAGGGGCGCGAGAGAGAGGAGCGAGGGGCGCGAGACAGAGGTGCGAGGGGCGCGAGAGAGAGGGCGAGGGGCGCGAGAGAGAGGGCGACGGGCGCGAGAGAGAGGGCGAGGGGCGCGAGAGAGAGGGCGAGGGGCGCGAGAGAGAGGGCGAGGGGCGCGAGAGAGAGGGCGAGGGGCGCGAGAGAGAGGGCGAGGGGCGCGAGAGAGAGGGCGAGAGGCGCGAGAGAAAGGGCGAGGGGCGCGAGAGTGAGGAGCGAGGGGCGCGAGACAGAGGTGCGAGTGGCGCGAGAGAGAGGGCGAGGGGCGCGAGAGAGAGGGCGAGGGGCGCGAGAGAGAGGGCGAGTGGCGCGAGAGAGAGGGCGAGGGGCGCGAGAGAGAGGGCGAGGGGCGCGACAGAGAGGGCGAGGGGCGCGAGAGAGAGGGCGAGGGGCGCGAGAGGGCGAGGTGCGCGAGAGAGAGGGCGAGGGGCGCGAGAGAGAGGGCGAGGGGCGCGAGAGAGAGGGCGAGGGGCGCGAGAGAGAGGGCGAGGGGCGCGAGAGAGAGGGCGAGGGGCGCGAGAGAGAGGGCGAGGGGCGCGAGAGAGAGGGCGAGGGGTGCAAGAGAGAGGGCGAGGGGCGCGCGAGAGAGGGCGAGTGGCGCGAGAGAGAGGGCGAGGGGCGCGAGAGAGAGGGCGAAGGGCGGGAGAGAGAAGGCGACGGGCGCGAGAGAGAGGGCGACGGGCGCGAGAGAGAGGGCGAGGGGCGCGAGAGAGAGGGCGAGCGGCGCGAGAGAGAGGGCGACGGGCGCGAGAGAGAGGGCGAGGGGCGCGAGAGAGAGGGCGACGGGCGCGAGAAAGAGGGCGAGGGGTGCGAGAGAGAGGGCGAGGGGCGCGAGAGAGAGGGCGAGGGGCGCGAGAGAGAGGGCGACGGGCGCGAGAGAGAGGGCGACGGGCGCGAGAGAGAGGGCGCCGGGCGCGAGAGAGAGGGCGACGGGCGCGAGAGAGGGCGACGGGCGCGAGAGAGAGGGCGAGGGGCGCGAGAGAGAGGGCGAGGGGCGCGAGAGAGAGGCCGAGGGGCGCGAGAGAGAGGAGCGAGGGGCGCGAGACAGAGGTGCGAGGGGCGCGAGAGAGAGGACAAGGGGCGCGAGAGAGAGGGCGAGGGGCGCGAGAGAGAGGGCGAGGGGCGCGAGAGACGGCGAGGGGCGCGAGAGACGGCGAGGGGCGCGAGAGAGAGGGCGACGGGCGCGAGAGAGAGGGCGAGGGGCGCGAGAGAGAGGGCGAGTGGCGCGAGAGAGAGGGCGAGGGGCGCGAGAGAGAGGGCGAGGGGCGCGAGAGAGAGGGCGACGGGCGCGAGAGAGAGAGGGCGAGGGGCGCGAGAGAGAGGGCGAGGGGCGCGAGAGAGAGGGCGAGGGGCGCGAGAGAGAGGGCGAGTGGCGCGAGAGAGAGGGCGAGGGGCGCGAGAGAGAGGGCGAGGGGCGCGAGAGAGAGGGCGAGGGGCGCGAGAGAGAGGGCGAGGGGCGCGAGAGGGCGAGGTGCGCGAGAGAGAGGGCGAGGGGCGCGAGAGAGAGGGCTAGGGGCGCGAGAGAGAGGGCGAGGGGCGCGAGAGAGAGGGCGAGGGGCGCGAGAGAGAGGGCGAGTTGCGCGAGAGAGAGGAGCGAGGGGCGCGAGACAGAGGTGCGAGGGGCGCGAGAGAGAGGGCGAGGGGCGCGAGAGAGGGCGAGGGGCGCGAGAGAGAGGGCGAGGGGCGCGAGAGAGAGGGCGAGTGGCGCGAGAGAGAGGACGAGGGGCGCGAGAGAGAGGGCGAGGGGCGCGAGAGAGAGGGCGATGGGCGCGAGAGAGAGGGCGAGGGGCGCGAGAGAGAGGAGCGAGGGGCGCGAGACAGAGGTGCGAGGGGCGCGAGAGAGAGGGCGAGGGGCGCGAGAGAGAGGGCGACGGGCGCGAGAGAGAGGGCGAGGGGCGCGAGAGAGAGGGCGAGGGGCGCGAGAGAGAGGGCGAGGGGCGCGAGAGAGAGGGCGAGGGGCGCGAGAGAGAGGGCGAGGGGCGCGAGAGAGAGGGCGAGGGGCGCGAGAGAGAGGAGCGAGGGGCGCGAGACAGAGGTGCGAGGGGCGCGAGAGAGAGGGCGAGGGGCGCGAGAGAGAGGGCGAGGGGCGCGAGAGAGAGGGCGAGTGGCGCGAGAGAGAGGGCGAGGGGCGCGAGAGAGAGGGCGAGGGGCGCGAGAGAGAGGGCGAGGGGCGCGAGAGAGAGGGCGAGGGGCGCGAGAGAGAGGGCGAGGGGCGCGAGAGGGCGAGGTGCGCGAGAGAGAGGGCGAGGGGCGCGAGAGAGAGGGCTAGGGGCGCGAGAGAGAGGGCGAGGGGCGCGAGAGAGAGGGCGAGGGGCGCGAGAGAGAGTGCGAGGGGCGCGAGAGAGAGGGCGAGGGGCGCGAGAGAGAGGGCGAGGGGCGCGCGAGAGAGGGCGAGGGGCGCGCGAGAGAGGGCGAGTGGCGCGAGAGAGAGGGCGAGGGGCGCGAGAGAGAGGGCGAAGGGCGGGAGAGAGAAGGCGACGGGCGCGAGAGAGAGGGCGACGGGCGCGAGAGAGAGGGCGACGGGCGCGAGAGAGAGGGCGACGGGCGCGAGAGAGAGGGCGAGGGGCGCGAGAGAGAGGGCGAGTGGCGCGAGAGAGAGGGCGAGGGGCGCGAGAGAGAGGAGCGAGGGGCGCGAGACAGAGGTGCGAGGGGCGCGAGAGAGAGGGCGAGGGGCGCGAGAGAGAGGGCGAGGGGCGCGAGAGAGAGGGCGAGGGGCGCGAGAGAGAGGAGCGAGGGGCGCGAGACAGAGGTGCGAGGGGCGCGAGAGAGAGGGCGAGGGGCGCGAGAGAGAGGGCGAGGGGCGCGAGAGAGAGGGCGAGGGGCGCGAGAGAGAGGGCGAGGGGCGCGAGAGAGAGGGCGAGGGGCGCGAGAGAGAGGGCGAGGGGCGCGAGAGAGAGGGCGAGGGGCGCGAGAGAGAGGGCGAGGTGCGCGAGAGAGAGGGCGAGCGGCGCGAGAGAGAGGGCGACGGGCGCGAGAGAGAGGGCGAGGGGCGCGAGAGAGAGGGCGAGGGGCGCGAGAGAGAGGGCGAGGGGCGCGAGAGAGAGGGCGAGGGGCGCGAGAGAGAGGGCGACGGGCGCGAGAGAGAGGGCGACGGGCGCGAGAGAGAGGGCGCCGGGCGCGAGAGAGAGGGCGACGGGCGCGAGAGAGGGCGACGGGCGCGAGAGAGAGGGCGAGGGGCGCGAGAGAGAGCGCGAGGGGCGCGAGAGAGAGGCCGAGGGGCGCGAGAGAGAGGAGCGAGGGGCGCGAGACAGAGGTGCGAGGGGCGCGAGAGAGAGGGCAAGGGGCGCGAGAGAGAGGGCGAGGGGCGCGAGAGAGAGGGCGAGGGGCGCGAGAGACGGCGAGGGGCGCGAGAGACGGCGAGGGGCGCGAGAGAGAGGGCGACGGGCGCGAGAGAGAGGGCGAGGGGCGCGAGAGAGAGGGCGAGTGGCGCGAGAGAGAGGGCGAGGGGCGCGAGAGAGAGGGCGAGGGGCGCGAGAGAGAGGGCGACGGGCGCGAGAGAGAGAGGGCGAGGGGCGCGAGAGAGAGGGCGAGTGGCGCGAGAGAGAGGGCAAGGGGAGCGAGAGAGAGGGCGAGGGGCGCGAGAGAGAGGAGCGAGGGGCGCGAGACAGAGGTGCGAGGGGCGCGAGAGAGAGGGCGAGGGGCGCGAGAGAGAGGGCGAGGGGCGCGAGAGAGAGGGCGAGCGGCGCGAGAGAGAGGGCGAGGGGCGCGAGAGAGAGGGCGAGGTGCGCGAGAGAGAGGGCGAGGGGCGCGCGAGAGAGGGCGACGGGCGCGAGAGAGAGGGCGACGGGCGCGAGAGAGAGGGCGACGGGCGCGAGAGAGAGGGCGACGGGCGCGAGAGAGAGGGCGAGGGGCGCGAGAGAGAGGGCGAGGGGCGCGAGAGAGAGGGCGAGGGGCGCGAGAGAGAGGGCGAGGGGCGCGAGAGAGAGGACTAGGGGCGCGAGAGAGAGGGCGAGGGGCGCGAGAGAGAGGGCGAGGGGCGCGAGAGAGAGGGCGAGGGGCGCGAGAGAGAGGGCGAGTTGCGCGAGAGAGAGGAGCGAGGGGCGCGAGACAGAGGTGCGAGGGGCGCGAGAGAGAGGGCGAGGGGCGCGAGAGAGGGCGAGGGGCGCGAGAGAGAGGGCGAGGGGCGCGAGAGAGAGGGCGAGTGGCGCGAGAGAGAGGACGAGGGGCGCGAGAGAGAGGGCGAGGGGCGCGAGAGAGAGGGCGATGGGCGCGAGAGAGAGGGCGAGGGGCGCGAGAGAGAGGAGCGAGGGGCGCGAGACAGAGGTGCGAGGGGCGCGAGAGAGAGGGCGAGGGGCGCGAGAGAGAGGGCGACGGGCGCGAGAGAGAGGGCGAGGGGCGCGAGAGAGAGGGCGAGGGGCGCGAGAGAGAGGGCGAGGGGCGCGAGAGAGAGGGCGAGGGGCGCGAGAGAGAGGGCGAGGGGCGCGAGAGAGAGGGCGAGGGGCGCGAGAGAGAGGAGCGAGGGGCGCGAGACAGAGGTGCGAGGGGCGCGAGAGAGAGGGCGAGAGGCGCGAGAGAGAGGGCGAGGGGCGCGAGAGAGAGGGCGAGTGGCGCGAGAGAGAGGGCGAGGGGCGCGAGAGAGAGGGCGAGGGGCGCGAGAGAGAGGGCGAGGGGCGCGAGAGAGAGGGCGAGGGGCGCGAGAGGGCGAGGTGCGCGAGAGAGAGGGCGAGGGGCGCGAGAGAGAGGGCTAGGGGCGCGAGAGAGAGGGCGAGGGGCGCGAGAGAGAGGGCGAGGGGCGCGAGAGAGAGTGCGAGGGGCGCGAGAGAGAGGGCGAGGGGCGCGAGAGAGAGGGCGAGGGGCGCGCGAGAGAGGGCGAGGGGCGCGCGAGAGAGGGCGAGTGGCGCGAGAGAGAGGGCGAGGGGCGCGAGAGAGAGGGCGAAGGGCGGGAGAGAGAAGGCGACGGGCGCGAGAGAGAGGGCGACGGGCGCGAGAGAGAGGGCGAGGGGCGCGAGAGAGAGGAGCGAGGGGCGGGAGAGAGAAGGCGACGGGCGCGAGAGAGAGGGCGACGGGCGCGAGAGAGAGGGCGACGGGCGCGAGAGAGAGGGCGACGGGCGCGAGAGAGAGGGCGAGGGGCGCGAGAGAGAGGGCGAGTGGCGCGAGAGAGAGGGCGAGGGGCGCGAGAGAGAGGAGCGAGGGGCGCGAGACAGAGGTGCGAGGGGCGCGAGAGAGAGGGCGAGGGGCGCGAGAGAGAGGGCGAGGGGCGCGAGAGAGAGGGCGAGGGGCGCGAGAGAGAGGGCGAGGGGCGCGAGAGAGAGGGCGAGGGGCGCGAGAGAGAGGGCGAGGGGCGCGAGGGAGAGGGGCGAGGGGGGCGAGGGAGAGAGGGCGAGGGAGAGAGGGCGAGGGGCGCGAGGGAGAGAGGGCGAGGGGGAGAGGGAGAGAGGGCGAGGGGGAGAGGGAGAGAGGGCGAGGGGGAGAGGGAGTGGGGAATAGGGAGTGAGGGCGAGGGGCGCGAGAGAGAGTGCGAGGGGCTCGCGAGAGAGGGCGAGGGGCGGGAGAGAGAGGGCGAGGGGCGCGAGAGAGAGGGCGAGGGGCGCGAGAGAGAGGGCGATGGGCGCGAGAGAGAGGGCGAGGGGCGCGAGAGAGAGGAGCGAGGGGCGCGAGACAGAGGTGCGAGGGGCGCGAGAGAGAGGGCGAGGGGCGCGAGAGAGAGGGCGACGGGCGCGAGAGAGAGGGCGAGGGGCGCGAGAGAGAGGGCGAGGGGCGCGAGAGAGAGGGCGAGGGGCGCGAGAGAGAGGGCGAGGGGCGCGAGAGAGAGGGCGAGAGCCGCGAGAGAGAGGGCGAGGGGCGCGAGAGAGAGGGCGAGGGGCGCGAGAGAAAGGGCGAGTGGCGCGAGAGAGAGGGCGAGGGGCGCGAGAGTGAGGAGCGAGGGGCGCGAGACAGAGGTGCGAGTGGCGCGAGAGAGAGGGCGAGGGGCGCGAGAGAGAGGGCGAGGGGCGCGAGAGAGAGGGCGAGTGGCGCGAGAGAGAGGGCGAGGGGCGCGAGAGAGAGGGCGATGGGCGCGAGAGAGAGGGCGAGGGGCGCGAGAGAGAGGAGCGAGGGGCGCGAGACAGAGGTGCGAGGGGCGCGAGAGAGAGGGCGAGGGGCGCGAGAGAGAGGGCGACGGGCGCGAGAGAGAGGGCGAGGGGCGCGAGAGAGAGGGCGAGGGGCGCGAGAGAGAGGGCGAGGGGCGCGAGAGAGAGGGCGAGGGGCGCGAGAGAGAGGGCGAGGGGCGCGAGAGAGAGGGCGAGAGGCGCGAGAGAAAGGGCGAGGGGCGCGAGAGTGAGGAGCGAGGGGCGCGAGACAGAGGTGCGAGTGGCGCGAGAGAGAGGGCGAGGGGCGCGAGAGAGAGGGCGAGGGGCGCGAGAGAGAGGGCGAGTGGCGCGAGAGAGAGGGCGAGGGGCGCGAGAGAGAGGGCGAGGGGCGCGACAGAGAGGGCGAGGGGCGCGAGAGAGAGGGCGAGGGGCGCGAGAGGGCGAGGTGCGCGAGAGAGAGGGCGAGGGGCGCGAGAGAGAGGGCGAGGGGCGCGAGAGAGAGGGCGAGGGGCGCGAGAGAGAGGGCGAGGGGCGCGAGAGAGAGGGCGAGGGGCGCGAGAGAGAGGGCGAGGGGCGCGAGAGAGAGGGCGAGGGGTGCAAGAGAGAGGGCGAGGGGCGCGCGAGAGAGGGCGAGTGGCGCGAGAGAGAGGGCGAGGGGCGCGAGAGAGAGGGCGAAGGGCGGGAGAGAGAAGGCGACGGGCGCGAGAGAGAGGGCGACGGGCGCGAGAGAGAGGGCGAGGGGCGCGAGAGAGAGGGCGAGCGGCGCGAGAGAGAGGGCGACGGGCGCGAGAGAGAGGGCGAGGGGCGCGAGAGAGAGGGCGACGGGCGCGAGAAAGAGGGCGAGGGGTGCGAGAGAGAGGGCGAGGGGCGCGAGAGAGAGGGCGAGGGGCGCGAGAGAGAGGGCGACGGGCGCGAGAGAGAGGGCGACGGGCGCGAGAGAGAGGGCGCCGGGCGCGAGAGAGAGGGCGACGGGCGCGAGAGAGGGCGACGGGCGCGAGAGAGAGGGCGAGGGGCGCGAGAGAGAGGGCGAGGGGCGCGAGAGAGAGGCCGAGGGGCGCGAGAGAGAGGAGCGAGGGGCGCGAGACAGAGGTGCGAGGGGCGCGAGAGAGAGGACAAGGGGCGCGAGAGAGAGGGCGAGGGGCGCGAGAGAGAGGGCGAGGGGCGCGAGAGACGGCGAGGGGCGCGAGAGACGGCGAGGGGCGCGAGAGAGAGGGCGACGGGCGCGAGAGAGAGGGCGAGGGGCGCGAGAGAGAGGGCGAGTGGCGCGAGAGAGAGGGCGAGGGGCGCGAGAGAGAGGGCGAGGGGCGCGAGAGAGAGGGCGACGGGCGCGAGAGAGAGAGGGCGAGGGGCGCGAGAGAGAGGGCGAGGGGCGCGAGAGAGAGGGCGAGGGGCGCGAGAGAGAGGGCGAGTGGCGCGAGAGAGAGGGCGAGGGGCGCGAGAGAGAGGGCGAGGGGCGCGAGAGAGAGGGCGAGGGGCGCGAGAGAGAGGGCGAGGGGCGCGAGAGGGCGAGGTGCGCGAGAGAGAGGGCGAGGGGCGCGAGAGAGAGGGCTAGGGGCGCGAGAGAGAGGGCGAGGGGCGCGAGAGAGAGGGCGAGGGGCGCGAGAGAGAGGGCGAGTTGCGCGAGAGAGAGGAGCGAGGGGCGCGAGACAGAGGTGCGAGGGGCGCGAGAGAGAGGGCGAGGGGCGCGAGAGAGGGCGAGGGGCGCGAGAGAGAGGGCGAGGGGCGCGAGAGAGAGGGCGAGTGGCGCGAGAGAGAGGACGAGGGGCGCGAGAGAGAGGGCGAGGGGCGCGAGAGAGAGGGCGATGGGCGCGAGAGAGAGGGCGAGGGGCGCGAGAGAGAGGAGCGAGGGGCGCGAGACAGAGGTGCGAGGGGCGCGAGAGAGAGGGCGAGGGGCGCGAGAGAGAGGGCGACGGGCGCGAGAGAGAGGGCGAGGGGCGCGAGAGAGAGGGCGAGGGGCGCGAGAGAGAGGGCGAGGGGCGCGAGAGAGAGGGCGAGGGGCGCGAGAGAGAGGGCGAGGGGCGCGAGAGAGAGGGCGAGGGGCGCGAGAGAGAGGAGCGAGGGGCGCGAGACAGAGGTGCGAGGGGCGCGAGAGAGAGGGCGAGGGGCGCGAGAGAGAGGGCGAGGGGCGCGAGAGAGAGGGCGAGTGGCGCGAGAGAGAGGGCGAGGGGCGCGAGAGAGAGGGCGAGGGGCGCGAGAGAGAGGGCGAGGGGCGCGAGAGAGAGGGCGAGGGGCGCGAGAGAGAGGGCGAGGGGCGCGAGAGGGCGAGGTGCGCGAGAGAGAGGGCGAGGGGCGCGAGAGAGAGGGCTAGGGGCGCGAGAGAGAGGGCGAGGGGCGCGAGAGAGAGGGCGAGGGGCGCGAGAGAGAGTGCGAGGGGCGCGAGAGAGAGGGCGAGGGGCGCGAGAGAGAGGGCGAGGGGCGCGCGAGAGAGGGCGAGGGGCGCGCGAGAGAGGGCGAGTGGCGCGAGAGAGAGGGCGAGGGGCGCGAGAGAGAGGGCGAAGGGCGGGAGAGAGAAGGCGACGGGCGCGAGAGAGAGGGCGACGGGCGCGAGAGAGAGGGCGACGGGCGCGAGAGAGAGGGCGACGGGCGCGAGAGAGAGGGCGAGGGGCGCGAGAGAGAGGGCGAGTGGCGCGAGAGAGAGGGCGAGGGGCGCGAGAGAGAGGAGCGAGGGGCGCGAGACAGAGGTGCGAGGGGCGCGAGAGAGAGGGCGAGGGGCGCGAGAGAGAGGGCGAGGGGCGCGAGAGAGAGGGCGAGGGGCGCGAGAGAGAGGAGCGAGGGGCGCGAGACAGAGGTGCGAGGGGCGCGAGAGAGAGGGCGAGGGGCGCGAGAGAGAGGGCGAGGGGCGCGAGAGAGAGGGCGAGGGGCGCGAGAGAGAGGGCGAGGGGCGCGAGAGAGAGGGCGAGGGGCGCGAGAGAGAGGGCGAGGGGCGCGAGAGAGAGGGCGAGGGGCGCGAGAGAGAGGGCGAGGTGCGCGAGAGAGAGGGCGAGCGGCGCGAGAGAGAGGGCGACGGGCGCGAGAGAGAGGGCGAGGGGCGCGAGAGAGAGGGCGAGGGGCGCGAGAGAGAGGGCGAGGGGCGCGAGAGAGAGGGCGAGGGGCGCGAGAGAGAGGGCGACGGGCGCGAGAGAGAGGGCGACGGGCGCGAGAGAGAGGGCGCCGGGCGCGAGAGAGAGGGCGACGGGCGCGAGAGAGGGCGACGGGCGCGAGAGAGAGGGCGAGGGGCGCGAGAGAGAGCGCGAGGGGCGCGAGAGAGAGGCCGAGGGGCGCGAGAGAGAGGAGCGAGGGGCGCGAGACAGAGGTGCGAGGGGCGCGAGAGAGAGGGCAAGGGGCGCGAGAGAGAGGGCGAGGGGCGCGAGAGAGAGGGCGAGGGGCGCGAGAGACGGCGAGGGGCGCGAGAGACGGCGAGGGGCGCGAGAGAGAGGGCGACGGGCGCGAGAGAGAGGGCGAGGGGCGCGAGAGAGAGGGCGAGTGGCGCGAGAGAGAGGGCGAGGGGCGCGAGAGAGAGGGCGAGGGGCGCGAGAGAGAGGGCGACGGGCGCGAGAGAGAGAGGGCGAGGGGCGCGAGAGAGAGGGCGAGTGGCGCGAGAGAGAGGGCAAGGGGAGCGAGAGAGAGGGCGAGGGGCGCGAGAGAGAGGAGCGAGGGGCGCGAGACAGAGGTGCGAGGGGCGCGAGAGAGAGGGCGAGGGGCGCGAGAGAGAGGGCGAGGGGCGCGAGAGAGAGGGCGAGCGGCGCGAGAGAGAGGGCGAGGGGCGCGAGAGAGAGGGCGAGGTGCGCGAGAGAGAGGGCGAGGGGCGCGCGAGAGAGGGCGACGGGCGCGAGAGAGAGGGCGACGGGCGCGAGAGAGAGGGCGACGGGCGCGAGAGAGAGGGCGACGGGCGCGAGAGAGAGGGCGAGGGGCGCGAGAGAGAGGGCGAGGGGCGCGAGAGAGAGGGCGAGGGGCGCGAGAGAGAGGGCGAGGGGCGCGAGAGAGAGGACTAGGGGCGCGAGAGAGAGGGCGAGGGGCGCGAGAGAGAGGGCGAGGGGCGCGAGAGAGAGGGCGAGGGGCGCGAGAGAGAGGGCGAGTTGCGCGAGAGAGAGGAGCGAGGGGCGCGAGACAGAGGTGCGAGGGGCGCGAAGAGAGGGCGAGGGCGCGAGAGAGAGGGCGAGGGGCGCGAGAGAGGGCGAGGGGCGCGAGAGAGAGGGCGAGGGGCGCGAGAGAGAGGGCGAGTGGCGCGAGAGAGAGGACGAGGGGCGCGAGAGAGAGGGCGAGGGGCGCGAGAGAGAGGGCGATGGGCGCGAGAGAGAGGGCGAGGGGCGCGAGAGAGAGGAGCGAGGGGCGCGAGACAGAGGTGCGAGGGGCGCGAGAGAGAGGGCGAGGGGCGCGAGAGAGAGGGCGACGGGCGCGAGAGAGAGGGCGAGGGGCGCGAGAGAGAGGGCGAGGGGCGCGAGAGAGAGGGCGAGGGGCGCGAGAGAGAGGGCGAGGGGCGCGAGAGAGAGGGCGAGGGGCGCGAGAGAGAGGGCGAGGGGCGCGAGAGAGAGGAGCGAGGGGCGCGAGACAGAGGTGCGAGGGGCGCGAGAGAGAGGGCGAGAGGCGCGAGAGAGAGGGCGAGGGGCGCGAGAGAGAGGGCGAGTGGCGCGAGAGAGAGGGCGAGGGGCGCGAGAGAGAGGGCGAGGGGCGCGAGAGAGAGGGCGAGGGGCGCGAGAGAGAGGGCGAGGGGCGCGAGAGGGCGAGGTGCGCGAGAGAGAGGGCGAGGGGCGCGAGAGAGAGGGCTAGGGGCGCGAGAGAGAGGGCGAGGGGCGCGAGAGAGAGGGCGAGGGGCGCGAGAGAGAGTGCGAGGGGCGCGAGAGAGAGGGCGAGGGGCGCGAGAGAGAGGGCGAGGGGCGCGCGAGAGAGGGCGAGGGGCGCGCGAGAGAGGGCGAGTGGCGCGAGAGAGAGGGCGAGGGGCGCGAGAGAGAGGGCGAAGGGCGGGAGAGAGAAGGCGACGGGCGCGAGAGAGAGGGCGACGGGCGCGAGAGAGAGGGCGACGGGCGCGAGAGAGAGGGCGACGGGCGCGAGAGAGAGGGCGAGGGGCGCGAGAGAGAGGGCGAGTGGCGCGAGAGAGAGGGCGAGGGGCGCGAGAGAGAGGAGCGAGGGGCGCGAGACAGAGGTGCGAGGGGCGCGAGAGAGAGGGCGAGGGGCGCGAGAGAGAGGGCGAGGGGCGCGAGAGAGAGGGCGAGGGGCGCGAGAGAGAGGGCGAGGGGCGCGAGAGAGAGGGCGAGGGGCGCGAGAGAGAGGGCGAGGGGCGCGAGGGAGAGGGGCGAGGGGGGCGAGGGAGAGAGGGCGAGGGAGAGAGGGCGAGGGGCGCGAGGGAGAGAGGGCGAGGGGGAGAGGGAGAGAGGGCGAGGGGGAGAGGGAGAGAGGGCGAGGGGGAGAGGGAGTGGGGAATAGGGAGTGAGGGCGAGGGGCGCGAGAGAGAGTGCGAGGGGCTCGCGAGAGAGGGCGAGGGGCGGGAGAGAGAGGGCGAGGGGCGCGAGAGAGAGGGCGAGGGGCGCGAGAGAGAGGGCGATGGGCGCGAGAGAGAGGGCGAGGGGCGCGAGAGAGAGGAGCGAGGGGCGCGAGACAGAGGTGCGAGGGGCGCGAGAGAGAGGGCGAGGGGCGCGAGGAGAGGGCGACGGGCGCGAGAGAGAGGGCGAGGGGCGCGAGAGAGAGGGCGAGGGGCGCGAGAGAGAGGGCGAGGGGCGCGAGAGAGAGGGCGAGGGGCGCGAGAGAGAGGGCGAGAGCCGCGAGAGAGAGGGCGAGGGGCGCGAGAGAGAGGGCGAGGGGCGCGAGAGAAAGGGCGAGTGGCGCGAGAGAGAGGGCGAGGGGCGCGAGAGTGAGGAGCGAGGGGCGCGAGACAGAGGTGCGAGTGGCGCGAGAGAGAGGGCGAGGGGCGCGAGAGAGAGGGCGAGGGGCGCGAGAGAGAGGGCGAGTGGCGCGAGAGAGAGGGCGAGGGGCGCGAGAGAGAGGGCGATGGGCGCGAGAGAGAGGGCGAGGGGCGCGAGAGAGAGGAGCGAGGGGCGCGAGACAGAGGTGCGAGGGGCGCGAGAGAGAGGGCGAGGGGCGCGAGAGAGAGGGCGACGGGCGCGAGAGAGAGGGCGAGGGGCGCGAGAGAGAGGGCGAGGGGCGCGAGAGAGAGGGCGAGGGGCGCGAGAGAGAGGGCGAGGGGCGCGAGAGAGAGGGCGAGGGGCGCGAGAGAGAGGGCGAGGGGCGCGAGAGAAAGGGCGAGGGGCGCGAGAGTGAGGAGCGAGGGGCGCGAGACAGAGGTGCGAGTGGCGCGAGAGAGAGGGCGAGGGGCGCGAGAGAGAGGGCGAGGGGCGCGAGAGAGAGGGCGAGTGGCGCGAGAGAGAGGGCGAGGGGCGCGAGAGAGAGGGCGAGGGGCGCGAGAGAGAGAGGGCGAGGGGCGCGCGAGAGAGGGCGAGTGGCGCGAGAGAGAGGGCGAGGGGCGCGAGAGAGAGGGCGAAGGGCGGGAGAGAGAAGGCGACGGGCGCGAGAGAGAGGGCGACGGGCGCGAGAGAGAGGGCGACGGGCGCGAGAGAGAGGGCGACGGGCGCGAGAGAGAGGGCGAGGGGCGCGAGAGAGAGGGCGAGTGGCGCGAGAGAGAGGGCGAGGGGCGCGAGAGAGAGGAGCGAGGGGCGCGAGACAGAGGTGCGAGGGGCGCGAGAGAGAGGGCGAGGGGCGCGAGAGAGAGGGCGAGGGGCGCGAGAGAGAGGGCGAGGGGCGCGAGAGAGAGGGCGAGGGGCGCGAGAGAGAGGGCGAGGGGCGCGAGAGAGAGGGCGAGGGGCGCGAGGGAGAGGGGCGAGGGGGGCGAGGGAGAGAGGGCGAGGGAGAGAGGGCGAGGGGCGCGAGGGAGAGAGGGCGAGGGGGAGAGGGAGAGAGGGCGAGGGGGAGAGGGAGAGAGGGCGAGGGGGAGAGGGAGTGGGGAATAGGGAGTGAGGGCGAGGGGCGCGAGAGAGAGTGCGAGGGGCTCGCGAGAGAGGGCGAGGGGCGGGAGAGAGAGGGCGAGGGGCGCGAGAGAGAGGGCGAGGGGCGCGAGAGAGAGGGCGATGGGCGCGAGAGAGAGGGCGAGGGGCGCGAGAGAGAGGAGCGAGGGGCGCGAGACAGAGGTGCGAGGGGCGCGAGAGAGAGGGCGAGGGGCGCGAGAGAGAGGGCGACGGGCGCGAGAGAGAGGGCGAGGGGCGCGAGAGAGAGGGCGAGGGGCGCGAGAGAGAGGGCGAGGGGCGCGAGAGAGAGGGCGAGGGGCGCGAGAGAGAGGGCGAGGGGCGCGAGAGAGAGGGCGAGGGGCGCGAGAGAAAGGGCGAGTGGCGCGAGAGAGAGGGCGAGGGGCGCGAGAGTGAGGAGCGAGGGGCGCGAGACAGAGGTGCGAGTGGCGCGAGAGAGAGGGCGAGGGGCGCGAGAGAGAGGGCGAGGGGCGCGAGAGAGAGGGCGAGTGGCGCGAGAGAGAGGGCGAGGGGCGCGAGAGAGAGGGCGATGGGCGCGAGAGAGAGGGCGAGGGGCGCGAGAGAGAGGAGCGAGGGGCGCGAGACAGAGGTGCGAGGGGCGCGAGAGAGAGGGCGAGGGGCGCGAGAGAGAGGGCGACGGGCGCGAGAGAGAGGGCGAGGGGCGCGAGAGAGAGGGCGAGGGGCGCGAGAGAGAGGGCGAGGGGCGCGAGAGAGAGGGCGAGGGGCGCGAGAGAGAGGGCGAGGGGCGCGAGAGAGAGGGCGAGGGGCGCGAGAGAAAGGGCGAGGGGCGCGAGAGTGAGGAGCGAGGGGCGCGAGACAGAGGTGCGAGTGGCGCGAGAGAGAGGGCGAGGGGCGCGAGAGAGAGGGCGAGGGGCGCGAGAGAGAGGGCGAGTGGCGCGAGAGAGAGGGCGAGGGGCGCGAGAGAGAGGGCGAGGGGCGCGACAGAGAGGGCGAGGGGCGCGAGAGAGAGGGCGAGGGGCGCGAGAGGGCGAGGTGCGCGAGAGAGAGGGCGAGGGGCGCGAGAGAGAGGGCGAGGGGCGCGAGAGAGAGGGCGAGGGGCGCGAGAGAGAGGGCGAGGGGCGCGAGAGAGAGGGCGAGGGGCGCGAGAGAGAGGGCGAGGGGCGCGAGAGAGAGGGCGAGGGGTGCAAGAGAGAGGGCGAGGGGCGCGCGAGAGAGGGCGAGTGGCGCGAGAGAGAGGGCGAGGGGCGCGAGAGAGAGGGCGAAGGGCGGGAGAGAGAAGGCGACGGGCGCGAGAGAGAGGGCGACGGGCGCGAGAGAGAGGGCGAGGGGCGCGAGAGAGAGGGCGAGCGGCGCGAGAGAGAGGGCGACGGGCGCGAGAGAGAGGGCGAGGGGCGCGAGAGAGAGGGCGACGGGCGCGAGAAAGAGGGCGAGGGGTGCGAGAGAGAGGGCGAGGGGCGCGAGAGAGAGGGCGAGGGGCGCGAGAGAGAGGGCGACGGGCGCGAGAGAGAGGGCGACGGGCGCGAGAGAGAGGGCGCCGGGCGCGAGAGAGAGGGCGACGGGCGCGAGAGAGGGCGACGGGCGCGAGAGAGAGGGCGAGGGGCGCGAGAGAGAGGGCGAGGGGCGCGAGAGAGAGGCCGAGGGGCGCGAGAGAGAGGAGCGAGGGGCGCGAGACAGAGGTGCGAGGGGCGCGAGAGAGAGGACAAGGGGCGCGAGAGAGAGGGCGAGGGGCGCGAGAGAGAGGGCGAGGGGCGCGAGAGACGGCGAGGGGCGCGAGAGAGACGGCGAGGGGCGCGAGAGAGAGGGCGACGGGCGCGAGAGAGAGGGCGAGGGGCGCGAGAGAGAGGGCGAGTGGCGCGAGAGAGAGGGCGAGGGGCGCGAGAGAGAGGGCGAGGGGCGCGAGAGAGAGAGGGCGACGGGCGCGAGAGAGAGAGGGCGAGGGGCGCGAGAGAGAGGGCGAGGGGCGCGAGAGAGAGGGCGAGGGGCGCGAGAGAGAGGGCGAGTGGCGCGAGAGAGAGGGCGAGGGGCGCGAGAGAGAGGGCGAGGGGCGCGAGAGAGAGGGCGAGGGGCGCGAGAGAGAGGGCGAGGGGCGCGAGAGGGCGAGGTGCGCGAGAGAGAGGGCGAGGGGCGCGAGAGAGAGGGCTAGGGGCGCGAGAGAGAGGGCGAG